>NC_068435.1:3298121-3353121 GCF_023373465.1 Oncorhynchus keta | reverse complement strand
AAATGGCATATGGGACCTAACTATTATACCCTTTAATGGGTACAGACAGCCTATTATTATATTATATACCCTTTAATGGTTGGGTACAGACAGCCTGGTGACCCTAACTATTATACCCTTTAATGGGTACAGACAGCCTGGTGACCCTAACTATTATACCCTTTAATGGTTACAGACAGCCTGGTGACCCTAACTATTATACCCTTTAATGGGTACAGACAGCCTGGTGACCCTAACTATTATACCCTTTAATGGTACAGACAGCCTGGTGACCCTAACTATTATACCCTTTAATGGGTACAGACAGCCTGGGGACCCTAACTATTATACCCTTTAATGGGTACAGACAGCCTGGTGACCCTTACTATTATACCCTTTAATGGTTACAGACAGCCTGGTGACCCTAACTATTATACCCTTTAATGGGTACAGACAGCCTGGGGACCCTAACTATTATACCCTTTAATGGGTACAGACAGCCTGGGGGCCCTAACTATTATACCCTTTAATGGGTACAGACAGCCTGGTGACCCTAACTATTATACCCTTTAATGGGTACAGACAGCCTGGGGACCCTAACTATTATACCCTTTAATGGGTACAGACAGCCTGGTGACCCTAACTATTATACCCTTTAATGGGTACAGACAGCCTGGGGACCCTAACTATTATACCCTTTAATGGGTACAGACAGCCTGGGGACCCTAACTATTATACCCTTTAATGGGTACAGACAGCCTGGTGACCCTAACTATTATACCCTTTAATGGTATACCGACTAACTACAGAACCTTTAATACTTTAAAATACTTTACTTTAGGGTTAGTAGGAGTCAGGGTTGGGGTCAACATTAACACATTGTTAGGAGTCAGGGTTGGGGTCAACATTAATACATTGTTAGTAGGAGTCGGGGTTGGGGTCAACATTAATACATTGTTAGAAGGAGTCAGGGTTGGGGTCAACATTAACACATTGTTAGGAGGAGTCAGGGTTGGGGTCAACATTAACACATTGTTAGGAGGAGTCAGGGTTGGGTTCAACATTAACACATTTTTAGTAGGAGTCAGAGTCAGGGTTGGGTTCAACATTAACACATTTTTTCAGGGGGGTCAACATTAACACATTGTTAGGAGGAGTCAGGGTTGGGGTCAACATTGTTAGGAGGAGTCAGGGTTGGGGTCAACATTAACACATTGTTAGGAGGAGTCAGGGTTGGGTTCAACATTAACACATTTTTAGTAGGAGTCAGGGTTGGGGTCAACATTAACACATTGTTAGTAGGAGTCAGGGTTGGGGTCAACATTAACACATTGTTAGGAGGAGTCGGGGTTGGGGTCAACATTAACACATTGTTAGTAGGAGTCAGGGTTGGGGTCAACATTAACACATTGTTAGTAGGAGTCAGGGTTGGGGTCAACATTAACACATTGTTAGTAGGAGTTGGGGTTGGGGTCAACATTAACACATTGTTAGGAGGAGTCAGGGTTGGGGTCAACATTAACACATTGTTAGGAGGAGTCGGGGTTGGGGTCAACATTAACACATTGTTAGTAGGAGTCAGGGTTGGGGTCAACATTAACACATTGTTAGGAGGAGTCAGGGTTGGGGTCAACATTAACACATTGTTAGGAGGAGTCAGGGTTGGGGTCAACATTAACACATTGTTAGGAGGAGTCAGGGTTGGGTTCAACATTAACACATTTTTAGTAGGAGTCAGGGTTGGGGTCAACATTAACACATTGTTAGGAGGAGTCGGGGTTGGGGTCAACATTAACACATTGTTAGGAAGAGTCAGGGTTGGGGTCAACATTAACACATTGTTAGGAGGAGTCAGGGTTGGGTTCAACATTAACACATTTTTAGTAGGAGTCAGGGTTGGGGTCAACATTAACACATTGTTAGGAGGAGTCAGGGTTGGGGTCATTAACACATTGTTAGGAGGAGTCAGGGTTGGGGTCAACATTAACACATTGTTAGGAGGAGTCAGGGTTGGGTTCAACATTAACACATTTTTAGTAGGAGTCAGGGTTGGGGTCAACATTAACACATTGTTAGGAGGAGTCAGGGTTGGGGTCAACATTAACACATTGTTAGGAGGAGTCAGGGTTGGGGTCAACATTAACACATTGTTAGGAGGAGTCGGGGTTGGGGTCAACATTAACACATTGTTAGTAGGAGTCAGGGTTGGGGTCAACATTAACACATTGTTAGGAGGAGTCAGGGTTGGGGTCAACATTAACACATTGTTAGTAGGAGTCAGGGTTGGGGTCAACATTAACACATTGTTAGGAGGAGTCAGGGTTGGGGTCAACATTAACACATTGTTAGGAGGAGTCAGGGTTGGGGTCAACATTAACACATTGTTAGGAGGAGTCAGGGTTGGGGTCAACATTAACACATTGTTAGTAGGAGTCAGGGTTGGGGTCAACATTAACACATTGTTAGGAGGAGTCAGGGTTGGGGTCAACATTAACACATTGTTAGGAGGAGTCAGGGTTGGGGTCAACATTAACACATTGTTAGGAGGAGTCAGGGTTGGGGTCAACATTAACACATTGTTAGTAGGAGTCAGGGTTGGGGTCAACATTAACACATTGTTAGGAGGAGTCGGGGTTGGGGTCAACATTAACACATTGTTAGGAGGAGTCAGGGTTGGGGTCAACATTAACACATTGTTAGTAGGAGTCAGGGTTGGGGTCAACATTAACACATTGTTAGGAGGAGTCAGGGTTGGGGTCAACATTAACACATTGTTAGGAGGAGTCAGGGTTGGGGTCAACATTAACACATTGTTAGTAGGAGTCAGGGTTGGGGTCAACATTAACACATTGTTAGGAGGAGTCAGGGTTGGGGTCAACATTAACACATTGTTAGTAGGAGTCAGGGTTGGGGTCAACATTAACACATTGTTAGGAGGAGTCGGGGTTGGGGTCAACATTAATACATTGTTTAGGAGTCATGGTTGGGGTCAACATTAACACATTGTTAGTAGGAGTCAGGGTTGGGGTCAACATTAACACATTGTTAGTAGGAGTCAGGGTTGGGGTCAACATTAACACATTGTTAGGAGGAGTCAGGGTTGGGGTCAACATTAACACATTGTTAGTAGGAGTTGGGGTTGGGGTCAACATTAACACATTGTTAGTAGGAGTCGGGGTTGGGGTCAACATTAACACATTGTTAGTAGGAGTCAGGGTTGGGGTCAACATTAACACATTGTTAGAGGAGTCAGGGTTGGGGTCAACATTAACACATTGTTAGGAGGAGTCAGGGTTGGGGTCAACATTAACACATTGTTAGTAGGAGTCGGGGTTGGGGTCAACATTAACACATTGTTAGTAGGAGTCAGGGTTGGGGTCAACATTAACACATTGTTAGTAGGAGTCGGGGTTGGGGTCAACATTAACACGTTAGTAGGAGTCAGGGTTGGGGTCAACATTAACACATTGTTAGGAGTCAGGGTTGGGGTCAACATTAACACATTGTTAGGAGGAGTCAGGGTTGGGGTCAACATTAACACATTGTTAGTAGGAGTCAGGGTTGGGGTCAACATTAACACATTGTTAGGAGGAGTCGGGGTTGGGGTCAACATTAACACATTGTTAGTAGGAGTCGGGGTTGGGGTCAACATTAACACATTGTTAGGAGGAGTCAGGGTTGGGGTCAACATTAACACATTGTTAGTAGGAGTCAGGGTTGGGGTCAACATTAATACATTGTTAGTAGGAGTCAGGGTTGGGGTCAACATTAATACATTGTTAGTAGGAGTCAGGGTTGGGGTCAACATTAACACATTGTTAGGAGGAGTCAGGGTTGGGGTCAACATTAACACATTGTTAGTAGGAGTCGGGGTTGGGGTCAACATTAATACATTGTTAGTAGGAGTCAGGGTTGGGGTCAACATTAACACATTGTTAGTAGGAGTCGGGGTTGGGGTCAACATTAACACATTGTTAGTAGGAGTCGGGGTTGGGGTCAACATTAATACATTGTTAGTAGGAGTCAGGGTTGGGGTCAACATTAACACATTGTTAGGAGGAGTCAGGGTTGGGGTCAACATTAACACATTGTTAGTAGGAGTCGGGGTTGGGGTCAACATTAACACATTGTTAGTAGGAGTCGGGGTTGGGGTTCAACATTAACACATTGTTAGTAGGAGTCAGGGTTGGGGTCAACATTAACACATTGTTAGGAGTCAGGGTTGGGGTCAACATTAACACATTGTTAGTAGGAGTCGGGGTTGGGGTCAACATTAATACATTGTTAGTAGGAGTCAGGGTTGGGGTCAACATTAACACATTGTTAGTAGGAGTCAGGGTTGGGGTCAACATTAACACATTGTTAGTAGGAGTCAGGGTTGGGGTCAACATTAATACATTGTTAGTAGGAGTCAGGGTTGGGGTCAACATTAATACATTGTTAGAAGGAGTCAGGGTCGGGGTCAACATTAACACATTGTTAGTAGGAGTCGGGGTTGGGGTCAACATTAACACATTGTTAGGAGGAGTCAGGGTTGGGGTCAACATTAACACATTGTTAGGAGGAGTTAGGGTTGGGGTCAACATTAATACATTGTTAGTAGGAGTCGGGGTTGGGGTCAACATTAACACATTGTTAGTAGGAGTCAGGGTTGGGGTCAACATTAACACATTGTTAGGAGGAGTCGGGGTTGGGGTCAACATTAACACATTGTTAGGAGGAGTCAGGGTTGGGGTCAACATTAACACATTGTTAGTAGGAGTCAGGGTTGGGGTCAACATTAACACATTGTTAGTAGGAGTCAGGGTTGGGGTCAACATTAACACATTGTTAGGAGGAGTCAGGGTTGGGGTCAACATTAACACATTGTTAGTAGGAGTCAGGGTTGGGGTCAACATTAACACATTGTTAGTAGGAGTCGGGGTTGGGGTCAACATTAACACATTGTTAGTAGGAGTCAGGGTTGGGGTCAACATTAACACATTGTTAGTAGGAGTCAGGGTTGGGGTCAACATTAACACATTGTTAGTAGGAGTCAGGGTTGGGGTCAACATTAACACATTGTTAGTAGGAGTCAGGGTTGGGGTCAACATTAACACATTGTTAGTAGGAGTCAGGGTTGGGGTCAACATTAACACATTGTTAGTAGGAGTCAGGGTTGGGGTCAACATTAACACATTGTTAGTAGGAGTCGGGGTTGGGGTCAACATTAACACATTGTTAGTAGGAGTCAGGGTTGGGGTCAACATTAACACATTGTTAGTAGGAGTCAGGGTTGGGGTCAACATTAACACATTGTTAGGAGGAGTCAGGGTTGGGGTCAACATTAACACATTGTTAGGAGGAGTCGGGGTTGGGGTCAACATTAACACATTGTTAGGAGGAGTCAGGGTTGGGGTCAACATTAACACATTGTTAGGAGGAGTCAGGGTTGGGGTCAACATTAACACATTGTTAGGAGGAGTCGGGGTTGGGGTCAACATTAACACATTGTTAGTAGGAGTCGGGGTTGGGGTCAACATTAACACATTGTTAGTAGGAGTCGGGGTTGGGGTCAACATTAACACATTGTTAGTAGGAGTAGGGGTTGGGGTCAACATTAACACATTGTTAGTAGGAGTCGGGGTTGGGGTCAACATTAATACATTGTTAGTAGGGGTTGGGGTCAACATTAACACATTGTTAGTAGGAGTCGGGGTTGGGTTCAACATTAACACATTGTTAGTAGGAGTCAGGGTTGGGGTCAACATTAATACATTGTTAGTAGTCAACATTAACACATTGAGTCGGGGTTGGGGTCAACATTAACACATTGTTAGTAGGAGTCAGGGTTGGGGTCAACATTAACACATTGTTAGTAGGAGTCGGGGTTGGGGTCAACATTAACACATTGTTAGGAGGAGTCGGGGTTGGGGTCAACATTAACACATTGTTAGGAGGAGTCGGGGTTGGGGTCAACATTAACACATTGTTAGTAGGAGTCGGGGTTGGGGTCAACATTAACACATTGTTAGGAGGAGTCGGGGTTGGGGTCAACATTAACACATTGTTAGGAGGAGTCAGGGTTGGGGTCAACATTAACACATTGTTAGTAGGAGTCGGGGTTGGGGTCAACATTAACACATTGTTAGTAGGAGTCAGGGTTGGGGTCAACATTAACACATTGTTAGGAGGAGTCAGGGTTGGGGTCAACATTAACACATTGTTAGGAGGAGTCGGGGTTGGGGTCAACATTAACACATTGTTAGGAGGAGTCGGGGTTGGGGTCAACATTAACACATTGTTAGTAGGAGTCAGGGTTGGGGTCAACATTAACACATTGTTAGTAGGAGTCAGGGTTGGGGTCAACATTAACACATTGTTAGGAGGAGTCAGGGTTGGGGTCAACATTAATACATTGTTAGTAGGAGTCAGGGTTGGGGTCAACATTAACACATTGTTAGTAGGAGTCGGGGTTGGGGTCAACATTAACACATTGTTAGGAGGAGTCAGGGTTGGGGTCAACATTAACACATTGTTAGGAGGAGTCAGGGTTGGGGTCAACATTAACACATTGTTAGTAGGAGTCAGGGTTGGGGTCAACATTAACACATTGTTAGGAGGAGTCAGGGTTGGGGTCAACATTAACACAATGTTAGTAGGAGTCAGGGTTGGGGTCAACATTAACACATTGTTAGTAGGAGTCAGGGTTGGGGTCAACATTAACACATTGTTAGGAGTCGGGGTTGGGGTCAACATTAACACATTGTTAGTAGGAGTCAGGGTTGGGGTCAACATTAATACATTGTTAGTAGGAGTCGGGGTTGGGGTCAACATTAATACATTGTTAGTAGGAGTCGGGGTTGGGGTCAACATTAACACATTGTTAGTAGGAGTCGGGGTTGGGGTCAACATTAATACATTGTTAGTAGGAGTCGGGGTTGGGGTCAACATTAACACATTGTTAGTAGGAGTCGGGGTTGGGGTCAACATTAACACATTGTTAGGAGGAGTCGGGGTTGGGGTCAACATTAACACATTGTTAGTAGGAGTCAGGGTTGGGGTCAACATTAACACATTGTTAGTAGGAGTCAGGGTTGGGGTCAACATTAACACATTGTTAGGAGGAGTCAGGGTTGGGGTCAACATTAACACATTGTTAGGAGGAGTCAGGGTTGGGGTCAACATTAACACATTGTTAGGAGGAGTCAGGGTTGGGGTCAACATTAACACATTGTTAGGAGGAGTCAGGGTTGGGGTCAACATTAACACATTGTTAGGAGGAGTCAGGGTTGGGGTCAACATTAACACATTGTTAGTAGGAGTCGGGGTTGGGGTCAACATTAACACATTGTTAGTAGGAGTCAGGGTTGGGGTCAATTCCAATAAATCAAAAACACTTTGATACAAATTCAAAGTGTTTAAGAGAATCTGGAATTTGAGTCTACTTCCTGAATTGAAATGGAATTGAACCCAACCCTGGTAGGAGCCATCAGTGAGTTGTGTGAAGTCTATTCTGTTAACAGTAAAACTCTTGTGATTATGTCCTTGCGTTCCAGCTGGTGGTGGGGTCCTGTGGTGACCTTACAGGACTGTCTGGCTGCCTTCTTCACCAGAGACGAGCTGAAAGGTGAGGACCTTGACTGTCTCTGTACCTCGATGCTTCAGGCCTCTGGTACCTGTTCAGTCTGGAACGTTACTGTGTTGTTTCTGTGTGCCCCTAGGTGACAACATGTACAGCTGTGAGAAATGCAAGAAGTGAGTATCCGAACAACCCCCCATTATATTTACAGTGGGGCAAAAAAGTATTTAGTCAGCCACCACTTGTGCAAGTTCTCCCACTTAAAAAGAAGAGAGAGGCCTGTAATTTTCATCATCGGTACACTTCAACTGTGACCGACAAAATGAGAAGAAAACAAATCCAGAAAATCACATTGTAGGATTTTTAATGCATTTATTTATGCATTAATTATGGTGGAAAATATGTATTTGGTCAATAACAAAAGTTTATCTCAATACTTTGTCATTATCAACAAAGGGTATATAACAGAGGTCAAACGTTTTCTGTAAGTCTAAACAAGTTTTTCACACACACTTGCTGGTATTTTGGTCCATTCCTCCATGCAGATCTCCTCTAGTAATATATGCCATTTAGCAGACGCTTTTATCCAAATGTGTGCATACATTCTACGTATGGGTGGTCCCGGGAATCGAACCCACTACCCTGTCGTTACAAGCGCCATGCTCTACCAACTGAGCTACAGAAGGACCACACATCACTAGAGCAGTGATGTTTTGGGGCTGTTGCTGGGCAACACAGACTTTCAACTCCCTCCAAAGATTTTCTATGGGGTTGAGATCTGGAGACTGGCTAGGCCAGTCCAGGACCTTGAAATGACCCCCCTCCAACAACAAAATATGTAAATCATTAGATAGATGACTGAATGGAACTTCTTCATGGTTTAACTCAGGAAACATGAATAAAATATTTAATTAAGACTGATTTTTCTCTGCTAGATTACGGAATGGAGTCAAATTCTGCAAAGTTCAGAGTGTACCAGAGGTGAGTGTTAAAACACTTTAGAAAACCCACGAGGCTCCTATTACAGCTGATATTACTGATATTACAGGATGTACAGTATATTACAGCTGATATTACAGGATGTACAGTATATTACAGCTGATATTACAGGATGTACAGTATATTACAGCTGATATTACAGGATGTACAGTATATTACAGCTGATATTACAGGATGTACAGTATATTACAGCTGATATTACAGGATGTACAGTATATTACAGCTGATATTACAGGATGTACAGTATATTACAGCTGATATTACAGGATGTACAGTATATTACAGCTGATATTACAGGATGTACAGTATATTACAGCTGATATTACAGGATGTACAGTATATTACAGCTGATATTACAGGATGTACAGTATATTACAGCTGATATTACAGGATGTACAGTATATTACAGCTGATGTTACTGGTATTACAGGATGTACAGTATATTACAGCTGATGTTACTGGTATTACAGGATGTACAGTATATTACAGCTGATGTTACTGGTATTACAGGATGTACAGTATATTACAGCTGATGTTACTGGATGTACAGTATATTACAGCTGATGTTACTGGATGTACAGTATATTACAGCTGATGTTAATGATATTACAGGATGTACAGTATATTACAGCTGATATTACTGATATTACAGGATGTACAGTATATTACAGCTGATGTTACAGGATGTACAGTATATTACAGCTGATGTTACAGGATGTACAGTATATTACAGCTGATGTTACAGGATGTACAGTATATTACAGCTGATGTTACAGGATGTACAGTATATTACAGCTGATATTACAGGATGTACACTATATTACAGCTGATATTACAGGATGTACACTATATTACAGCTGATATTACAGGATGTACAGTATATTACAGCTGATATTACTGATATTACAGGATGTACAGTATATTACAGCTGATATTACAGGATGTACAGTATATTACAGCTGATATTACAGGATGTACAGTATATTACAGCTGCTATTACAGGATGTACAGTATATTACAGCTGCTATTACAGGATGTACAGTATATTACAGCTGATATTACTGATATTACAGGATGTACAGTGCATTTGGAAAGTTTAGACCCCTTGACTTTCTCTCAACAAAATTTACCTTACAGCCTTATTCATAAATTGATTAAAAAGCTGATTTTCCTCATACTCCATAATAACATCACAATACCCCATAATGACATCACAATACCCCATAATGACATCACAATACCCCATAATGACATCACAATACCCCATAATGACATCACAATACCCCATAATGACATCACAATACCCCATAAAGACATCACAATACCCCATAAAGACATCACAATACCCCATAATGACATCACAATACCCCATAAAGACAAAGCGAAAACAGGTTTTCAGAATAAAATAAAAAACGGATATCTTATTTACATAAGTATTCAGAACCTTTGCTATGAGACTTGAAATTGAGCTCAGGTGCATCCTGTTTCCATTGGTCATCCTTGAGATGTTTCTATAACTTGACTGGAGTCCACCTGTGGTCAATTCAACTGATTGGACATGATTTGGAAAGGCACACACCTGTCTATATAAGGTCCCACAGATGACAGTGCAGGTCAGAGCAAAAACCAATCCGAGGTCGAAGGAATTGTCCGTAGTTCTCAGAGACAGGATTGTGTCGAGGCACAGATCTGGGGAAGGGTACCAAAAATGTCTGCAGAATTGAAGGTCCCCAAGAACACAGTGGCCACAGTGGCATCATTTTTAAATGGAAGAAGTTTGGAACCACCTAGAATCTTCCTAGTGCTGTCCGACCGGCCAAACTGAGCAATAGGGGGAGAAGGGCCTTGGTTAGTGAGGTGACCAAGAACCCGATAGTCACTCTGACAGAGCTACAGAGTTCCTCTGTGGAGATGGGAGAACAATCCAGAAGGACAACCATCTCTGCAGCACATTTGCCAAAAGACACAAGAATCTCTGGTCTGATGAAACCAAGATTGAACTCTTTGGCCTGAATTCCAAGCCTCACATCTGGAGGAAACCTGGCACCATCTCTACAAGCATGGTGGTGGCAGCATTGTGCTGTGGAGATGTTTTTCAGAGGCAGGGACTGGGAGGCTAGTCAGGATCGAGGGAAAGATGAACGGCGCAAAGTACAGAGAGATCCTTGATGAAAACCGGCTCCAGAGCGAAGGTTCAGCTTCCAACAGGACAACGACCCTCAGCACACACCCAAGAAAGACAAGTCTCTGAATGATTTTGAGTGGCCCAGCCAGAGCCTGGACTTGAACTCAATCGAACATCTCTGGAGAGACCTGAAAATAGCTGTGCAGCGACGTTCCCAATCCAACCTGACAGAGTTTGACAGTATCTGCAGAGAAGAATGCGAGAAACTCCCCAAATGTAGGTGTGTGTGTAGCTTGTAGCGCGATACCCAACAAGACTCAAGTCTGTAATCGCTGCCAAAGGTGCTTCAACAAAGTACTGCGTAAAGGGTCTGAATACTTATGTAAATGTGATATTTCAGTTTTTTAAATTATACATTTGCAAACATTTCTAAAATCCTGTTTTTGCTTTGTCATTATGGGGTTTTGTGTGTAGATTGATGAGGACAAATATATATTTATATTAGAATAAGGCTGTAACAAAATGTGGACAAAGTCCAGGGGTCTGAATACTTTAAGAATGAGCTGAATATACACAACATGGCCAAAAGTATGCGGACACCCCTTCAAATTAGTGGGCTCAATTTCAGCCACACACATTGCTGACAGGTAGATTTTTTTATTTTACCTTTATTTAACTGGGCTAGTCGGTTAAGAACAAATTATTATTTTCAATGACGTCCTACCCCGGCCAAACCCGGACGACGCTGGGCCAATTGTCTTAATTCTCAATGATGGCCTAGGAACAGTGGGTTTAACTGTTATAGCAGCAATGTTCCAACATCTAGTGGAAAGCCTTCCCAGAAGAGTGGAGGCTGTTATAGCAGCAATGTTCCAACATCTAGTGGAAAGCCTTCCCAGAAGAGTGGAGGCTGTTATAGCAGCAATGTTCCAACATCTAGTGGAAAGCCTTCCCAGAAGAGTGGAGGCTGTTATAGCAGCAATGTTCCAACATCTAGTGGAAAGCCTTCCCAGAAGAGTGGAGGCTGTTATAGCAGCAATGTTCCAACATCTAGTGGAAAGCCTTCCCAGAAGAGTGGAGGCTGTTATAGCAGCAATGTTCCAACATCTAGTGGAAAGCCTTCCCAGTAGAGTGGAGGCTGTTATAGCAGCAATGTTCCAACATCTAGTGGAAAGCCTTCCCAGAAGAGTGGAGGCTGTTATAGCAGCAATGTTCCAACATCTAGTGGAAAGCCTTCCCAGAAGAGTGGAGGCTGTTATAGCAGCAATGTTCCTACATCTAGTGGAAAGCCTTCCCAGAAGAGTGGAGGCTGTTATAGCAGCAATGTACCAACATCTAGTGGAAAGCCTTCCCAGAAGAGTGGAGGCTGTTATAGCAGCAATGTTCCAACATCTAGTGGAAAGCCTTCCCAGAAGAGTGGAGGCTGTTATAGCAGCAATGTTCCAACATCTAGTGGAAAGCCTTCCCAGAAGAGTGGAGGCTGTTATAGCAGCAATGTTCCTACATCTAGTGGAAAGCCTTCCCAGAAGAGTGGAGGCTGTTATAGCAGCAATGTTCTAACATCTAGTGGAAAGCCTTCCCAGAAGAGTGGAGGCTGTTATAGCAGCAATGTTCCAACATCTAGTGGAAAGCCTTCCCAGAAGAGTGGAGGCTGTTATAGCAGCAATGTTCCAACATCTAGTGGAAAGCCTTCCCAGAAGAGTGGAGGCTGTTATAGCAGCAATGTTCCAACATCTAGTGGAAAGCCTTCCCAGAAGAGTGGAGGCTGTTATAGCAGCAATGTTCCAACATCTAGTGGAAAGCCTTCCCAGAAGAGTGGAGGCTGTTATAGCAGCAATGTTCCAACATCTAGTGGAAAGCCTTCCCAGAAGAGTGGAGGCTGTTATAGCAGCAATGTTCCAACATCTAGTGGAAAGCCTTCCCAGAAGAGTGGAGGCTGTTATAGCAGCAATGTTCCAACATCTAGTGGAAAGCCTTCCCAGAAGAGTGGAGGCTGTTATAGCAGCAATGTTCCAACATCTAGTGGAAAGCCTTCCCAGAAGAGTGGAGGCTGTTATAGCAGCAATGTTCCAACATCTAGTGGAAAGCCTTCCCAGATGAGTGGAGGCTGTTATAGCAGCAATGTTCCAACATCTAGTGGAAAGCCTTCCCAGAAGAGTGGAGGCTGTTATAGCAGCAATGTTCCTACATCTAGTGGAAAGCCTTCCCAGAAGAGTGGAGGCTGTTATAGCAGCAATGTTCCAACATCTAGTGGAAAGCCTTCCCAGAAGAGTGGAGGCTGTTATAGCAGCAATGTTCCAACATCTAGTGGAAAGCCTTCCCAGAAGAGTGGAGGCTGTTATAGCAGCAATGTTCCAACATCTAGTGGAAAGCCTTCCCAGAAGAGTGGAGGCTGTTATAGCAGCAATGTTCCATCATCTAGTGGAAATCCTTCCCAGAAGAGTGGAGGCAGTTATAGCAGCAATGTTCCAACATCTAGTGGAAAGCCTTCCCAGAAGAGTGGAGGCTGTTATAGCAGCAATGGTCCAACATCTAGTGGAAAGCCTTCCCAGAAGAGTGGAGGCTGTTATAGCAGCAATGTTCCAACATCTAGTGGAAAGCCTTCCCAGAAGAGTGGAGGCTGTTATAGCAGCAATGTTCCAACATCTAGTGGAAAGCCTTCCCAGAAGAGTGGAGGCTGTTATAGCAGCAATGTTCCATCATCTAGTGGAAAGCCTTCCCAGAAGAGTGGAGGCTGTTATAGCAGCAATGTTCCAACATCTAGTGGAAAGCCTTCCCAGAAGAGTGGAGGCTGTTATAGCAGCAATGTTCCAACATCTAGTGGAAAGCCTTCCCAGAAGAGTGGAGGCTGTTATAGCAGCAATGTTCCAACATCTAGTGGAAAGCCTTCCCAGAAGAGTGGAGGCTGTTATAGCAGCAATGGTCCAACATCTATTGGAAATCCTTCCCAGAAGAGAGGAGGCTGTTATAGCAGCAAAGGGGGGGGGGGTCAAACTCCATATTAATGCCCATGATTTTGTATGAGATGTTCGACGAGCAGGTGTCTACATACTTTTGGCCATGAAGAGTGTGTGTGTATGTGATTTATTGTCACATACATCAGATAGGTGCAGTGAATTGTGTTGTTTTACAGGGGGCCGGCCACAGTATTACCGGCGCCCTGGAGCAAATTAGGTTTAAGTGTTTTGCTCAAGGGCACGTCAACAGATTTTTCAACTTGTCGGCTCGGGTATTCGAACCAGCCACCTTTGGGGTTAGTGGCCCACCGCTCTAATCGCTAGGCTACCTGCTACTAAACCAGGCAAGGTATTATTCCTTTACACTTTCAATTCAATATAATTATTAAATAATTAGTTCTCATCCCCTCCAGATCCTGTGCATCCACCTGAAGCGGTTTAGACACGAGCTGATGTTCTCCACTAAGATCGGGACTCACGTCTCCTTCCCATTGGAGGGCCTGGACCTGCAGCCCTTCCTGGCCAAGGATAGCTCCGCCCACACCACCTCCTACGACCTGCTGTCCGTCATCTGTCACCATGGCACCGCCAGCAGTGAGTGTTCGTTCAGGCCACCCCCCTGTCATAAGGTCTGTTCTTATGGAGGGAGACAGAGGGCTCTGGATCGACAGATAGAAACTTGTTCTCGCATGGACCTTGAGGGCTTTCACCATTTTTCTTTTTTTTAAAGAAATCAACTTCATGGGGATTGTTATTCTGTTCTCTTCTTGCAAACCCCAGGTTAACCTCATTTGTCTTCCTCCTCTCCCTATCCTCCTCCTCTCACCAGGTGGCCACTATATAGCCTACTGCAGGAATGACCTGAACAACCTGTGGTATGAGTTTGATGACCAGAGCGTCACCGAGGTGTCAGAGTCCTGCGTCCAGAACGCTGAGGCCTACGTCCTGTTCTACAAGTAAGACAAACAGCATATCATATAACCAACACACCCTAGGAGTGGTATTAGAACTACATCCTCTAGGAGTGGTATTAGAACTACATCCTCTAGGAGTGGTATTATTAGAACTACCTCCTCCTCTAGGAGTGGTATTATTAGAACTACCTCCTCCTCTAGGAGTGGTATTATTAGAACTACCTCCTCCTCTAGGAGTGGTATTATTAGAACTACCTCCTCCTCTAGGAGTGGTATTATTAGAACTACCTCCTCCTCTAGGAGTGGTATTATTAGAACTACCTCCTCCAGGAGTGGTATTATTAGAACTACCTCCTCCTCTAGGAGTGGTATTATTAGAACTACCTCCTCCTCCTCTAGGAGTGGTATTATTAGAACTACCTCCTCCTCCTCTAGGAGTGGTATTATTAGAACTACCTCCTCCTCCTCTAGGAGTGGTATTATTAGAACTACCTCCTCCTCTAGGAGTGGTATTATTAGAACTACCTCCTCCTCTAGGAGTGGTATTATTAGAACTACCTCCTCCTCTAGGAGTGGTATTATTAGAACTACCTCCTCCTCCTCTAGGAGTGGTATTATTAGAACTACCTCCTCCTCCTCTAGGAGTGGTATTATTAGAACTACCTCCTCCTCCTCTAGGAGTGGTATTATTAGAACTACCTCCTCCTCCTCTAGGAGTGGTATTATTAGAACTACCTCCTCTAGGAGTGGTATTATTAGAACTACCTCCTCTAGGAGCGGTATTATTAGAACTACCTCCTCTAGGAGCGGTATTATTAGAACTACCTCCTCTAGGAGTGGTATTATTAGAACTACCTCCTCTAGGAGTGGTATTATTAGAACTACCTCCTCTAGGAGTGGTATTATTAGAACTACCTCCTCTAGGAGTGGTATTATTAGAACTACCTCCTCTAGGAGTGGTATTATTAGAACTACCTCTAGGAGTGGTATTATTAGAACTACCTCTAGGAGTGGTATTATTAGAACTACCTCCTCCTCTAGGAGTGGTATTATTAGAACTACCTCCTCCTCTAGGAGTGGTATTATAACTACATCCCCTAGAGTGGTATTATAACTACATCCCCTAGGAGTGGTATTATAACTACCTCCTCTAGGAGCGGTATTATAACTACCTCCTCCTCTAGGAGTGGTATTAGAACTACCTCCTCCTCTAGGAGTGGTATTAGAACTACCTCCTCCTCTAGGAGTGGTATTAGAACTACCTCCTCCTCTAGGAGCGGTATTATTAGAACTACCTCCTCCTCCTCTAGGAGCGGTATTATTAGAACTACCTCCTCCTCCGGTATCATTAGAACTACCTCCTCCTCCGGTATTATTAGAACTACCTCCTCCTCCTCCGGTATTATTAGAACTACCTCCTCCTCCTCCGGTATTATTAGAACTACCTCCTCCTCCTCCGGTATTATTAGAACTACCTCCTCCTCCTCCGGTATTATTAGAACTACCTCCTCCTCCTCCGGTATTATTAGAACGACCTCCTCCTCCTCCGGTATTATTAGAACGACCTCCTCCTCCTCCGGTATTATTAGAACGACCTCCTCCTCCTCCGGTATTATTAGAACTACCTCCTCCTAGGTATTATTAGAACTACCTCCTCCTCCGGTATTATTAGAACTACCTCCTCCTCCGGTATTATTAGAACTACCTCCTCCTCCTCCATTATTAGAACTACCTCCTCCTCCTCCGGTATTATTAGAACTACCTCCTCCTCCTCCGGTATTATTAGAACTACCTCCTCCTCCGGTATTATTAGAACTACCTCCTCCTCCGGTATTATTAGAACTACCTCCTCCTCCGGTATTATTAGAACTACCTCCTCCTCCGGTATTATTAGAACTACCTCCTCCTCCGGTATTATTAGAACTACCTCCTCCTCCGGTATTATTAGAACTACCTCCTCCTCCCGGTATTATTAGAACTACCTCCTCCTCCGGTATTATTAGAACTACCTCCTCCTCCGGTATTATTAGAACTACCTCCTCCTCCGGTATTATTAGAACTACCTCCTCCTCCGGTATTATTAGAACTACCTCCTCCTCCGGTATTATTAGAACTACCTCCTCCTCCGGTATTATTAGAACTACCTCCTCCTCCGGTATTATTAGAACTACCTCCTCCTCCGGTATTATTAGAACTACCTCCTCCTCCGGTATTATTAGAACTACCTCCTCCTCCGGTATTATTAGAACTACCTCCTCCTCCGGTATTATTAGAACTACCTCCTCCTCCGGTATTATTAGAACTACCTCCTCCTCCGGTATTATTAGAACTACCTCCTCCTCCGGTATTATTATTAGAACTACCTCCTCCTCCGGTATTATTAGAACTACCTCCTCCTCCGGTATTATTAGAACTACCTCCTCCTCCGGTATTATTAGAACTACCTCCTCCTCCGGTATTATTAGAACTACCTCCTCCTCCGGTATTATTAGAACTACCTCCTCCTCCGGTATTATTAGAACTACCTCCTCCTCCGGTATTATTAGAACTACCTCCTCCTCCGGTATTATTAGAACTACCTCCTCCTCCGGTATTATTAGAACTACCTCCTCCTCCGGTATTATTAGAACTACCTCCCTCCTCCGGTATTATTAGAACTACCTCCTCCTCCGGTATTATTAGAACTACCTCCTCCTCCGGTATTATTAGAACTACCTCCTCCTCCGGTATTATTAGAACTACCTCCTCCTCCGGTATTATTAGAACTACCTCCTCCTCCGGTATTATTAGAACTACCTCCTCCTCCGGTATTATTAGAACTACCTCCTCCTCCGGTATTATTAGAACTACCTCCTCCTCCGGTATTATTAGAACTACCTCCTCCTCCGGTATTATTAGAACTACCTCCTCCTCCGGTATTATTAGAACTACCTCCTCCTCCGGTATTATTAGAACTACCTCCTCCTCCGGTATTATTAGAACTACCTCCTCCTCCGGTATTATTAGAACTACCTCCTCCTCCGGTATTATTAGAACTACCTCCTCCTCCGGTATTATTATTAGAACTACCTCCTCCTCCGGTATTATTAGAACTACCTCCTCCTCCGGTATTATTAGAACTACCTCGGTATTATTAGAACTCCTCCGGTATTATTAGAACTACCTCCTCCTCCGGTATTATTAGAACTACCTCCTCCTCCGGTATTATTAGAACTACCTCCTCCTCCGGTATTATTAGAACTACCTCCTCCTCGGTATTATTAGAACTACCTCCTCCTCCGGTATTATTAGAACTACCTCCTCCTCCGGTATTATTAGAACTACCTCCTCCTCCGGTATTATTAGAACTACCTCCTCCTCCGGTATTATTAGAACTACCTCCTCCTCCGGTATTATTAGAACTACCTCCTCCTCCGGTATTATTAGAACTACCTCCTCCTCCGGTATTATTAGAACTACCTCCTCCTCCGGTATTATTAGAACTACCCTCCTCCGGTATTATTAGAACTACCTCCTCCGGTATTATTAGAACGACCTCCTCCGGTATTATTAGAACGACCTCCTCCGGTATTATTAGAACGACCTCCTCCGGTATTATTAGAACGACCTCCTCCGGTATTATTAGAACGACCTCCTCCGGTATTATTAGAACGACCTCCTCCGGTATTATTAGAACGACCTCCTCCGGTATTATTAGAACGACCTCCTCCGGTATTATTAGAACGACCTCCTCCGGTATTATTAGAACGACCTCCTCCGGTATTATTAGAACGACCTCCTCCGGTATTATTAGAACGACCTCCTCCGGTATTATTAGAACGACCTCCTCCGGTATTATTAGAACGACCTCCTCCGGTATTATTAGAACGACCTCCTCCGGTATTATTAGAACTACCTCCTCCGGTATTATTAGAACTACCTCATCCTCCTCCGGTATTATTAGAACTACCTCATCCTCCTCTAGGAGCGGTATTATTAGAACTACCTCATCCTCCTCTAGGAGCGGTATTATTAGAACTACCTCCTCTAGGAGCGGTATTATTAGAACTACCTCCTCCTCCTCTAGGAGCGGTATTATTAGAACTACCTCCTCCTCTAGGAGCGGTATTATTAGAACTACCTCCTCCTCTAGGAGTGGTATTATTAGAACTACCTCCTCCTCTAGGAGTGGTATTATTAGAACTACCTCCTCCTCTAGGAGTGGTATTATTAGAACTACCTCCTCCTCTAGGAGTGGTATTATTAGAACTACCTCCTCCTCCTCTAGGAGTGGTATTATTAGAACTACCTCCTCCTCCTCTAGGAGTGGTATTATTAGAACTACCTCCTCCTCCTCTAGGAGCGGTATTATTAGAACTACCTCCTCCTCCTCTAGGAGCGGTATTATTAGAACTACCTCCTCCTCTAGGAGCGGTATTATTAGAACTACCTCCTCCTCCTCTAGGAGTGGTATTATTAGAACTACCTCCTCCTCTAGGAGTGGTATTATTAGAACTACCTCCTCCTCCTCTAGGAGTGGTATTATTAGAACTACCTCCTCCTCCTCTAGGAGTGGTATTATTAGAACTACCTCCTCCTCCTCTAGGAGTGGTATTATTAGAACTACCTCCTCTAGGAGCGGTATTAGAACTAC
The DNA here is from genome assembly GCF_023373465.1 of Oncorhynchus keta. NCBI lineage: Eukaryota > Metazoa > Chordata > Actinopteri > Salmoniformes > Salmonidae > Oncorhynchus > Oncorhynchus keta. Next base: position 3,333,953 of record NC_068435.1, on the reverse strand, counting down.
CTCCTCTAGGAGCGGTATTATTAGAACTACCTCCTCTAGGAGTGGTATTATTAGAACTACCTCCTCTAGGAGTGGTATTATTAGAACTACCTCCTCTAGGAGTGGTATTATTAGAACTACCTCCTCTAGGAGTGGTATTATTAGAACTACCTCCTCTAGGAGTGGTATTATTAGAACTACCTCTAGGAGTGGTATTATTAGAACTACCTCCTCCTCTAGGAGTGGTATTATAACTACATCCCCTAGGAGTGGTATTATAACTACATCCCCTAGAGTGGTATTATAACTACCTCCTCTAGGAGCGGTATTATAACTACCTCCTCCTCTAGGAGTGGTATTAGAACTACCTCCTCCTCTAGGAGTGGTATTAGAACTACCTCCTCCTCTAGGAGTGGTATTATTAGAACGACCTCCTCCGGTATTATTAGAACGACCTCCTCCGGTATTATTAGAACGACCTCCTCCGGTATTATTAGAAGAACGACCTCCTCCGCTGGTACCTCCTCCGCTATTATTAGAACGACCTCCTCCGCTATTATTAGAACTACCTCCTCCGGTATTATTAGAACTACCTCCTCCTCCTCTAGGAGCGGTATTATTCGAACTACCTCCTCCTCCTCTAGGAGCGGTATTATTCGAACTATCTCCTCCTCCTCTAGGAGCGGTATTATTAGAACTACCTCCTCCTCCTCTAGGAGCGGTATTATTAGAACTACCTCCTCCTCCTCTAGGAGCGGTTCTATTATTAGAACTACCTCCTCCTCCTCTAGGAGCGGTATTATTAGAACTACCTCCTCCTCCTCTAGGAGGTAGTATTATTAGAACTACCTCCTCCTCCTCTAGGAGCGGTATTATTAGAACTACCTCCTCCTCCTCTAGGAGCGGTATTATTAGAACTACCTCCTCCTCCTCTAGGAGCGGTATTATTAGAACTACCTCCTCCTCCTCTAGGAGCGGTATTATTAGAACTACTCCTCCTCCTCCTCTAGGAGCGGTAGTTATTATTAGAACTACCTCCTCCTCCTCTAGGAGCGGTATTATTAGAACTACCTCCTCCTCCTCTAGGAGCGGTATTATTAGAACTACCTCATCCTCCTCCGGTATTATTAGAACTACCTCATCCTCCTCTAGGAGCGGTATTATTAGAACTACCTCATCCTCCTCTAGGAGCGGTATTATTAGAACTACCTACTACCTATACCACTCCGAGAGGTAGTTCTAATAATAATACCGCTCCTAGAGGTAGTTCTAATAATAATACCGCTCCTAGAGGTAGTTCTAATAATAATACCGCTCCTAGAGGTAGTTCTAATAATACCGCTCCTAGAGGTAGTTCTAATAATAATACCGCTCCTAGAGGTAGTTCTAATAATAATACCGCTCCTAGAGGTAGTTCTAATAATAATACCGCTCCTAGAGGTAGTTCTAATAATAATACCGCTCCTAGAGGTAGTTCTAATAATAATACCGCTCCTAGAGGTAGTTCTAATAATAATACCGCTCCTAGAGGTAGTTCTAATAATACCGCTCCTAGAGGTAGTTCTAATAATACCGCTCCTAGAGGTAGTTCTAATAATACCGCTCCTAGAGGTAGTTCTAATAATACCGCTCCGAGAGGTAGTTCTAATAATAATACCGCTCCTAGAGGTAGTTCTAATAATAATACCGCTCCTAGAGGTAGTTCTAATAATAATACCGCTCCTAGAGGTAGTTCTAATAATAATACCGCTCCGAGAGGTAGTTCTAATAATACCGCTCCTAGAGGTAGTTCTAATAATAATACCGCTCCTAGAGGTAGTTCTAATAATAATACCGCTCCTAGAGGTAGTTCTAATAATAATACCGCTCCTAGAGGTAGTTCTAATAATAATACCGCTCCTAGAGGTAGTTCTAATAATAATACCGCTCCTAGAGGTAGTTCTAATAATAATACCGCTCCTAGAGGTAGTTCTAATAATAATACCGCTCCTAGAGGTAGTTCTAATAATAATACCACTCCTAGAGGTAGTTCTAATAATAATACCGCTCCTAGAGGTAGTTCTAATAATAATACCGCTCCTAGAGGTAGTTCTAATAATAATACCGCTCCTAGAGGTAGTTCTAATAATAATACCGCTCCTAGAGGTAGTTCTAATAATAATACCGCTCCTAGAGGTAGTTCTAATAATAATACCGCTCCTAGAGGTAGTTCTAATAATAATACCGCTCCTAGAGGTAGTTCTAATAATAATACCGCTCCTAGAGGTAGTTCTAATAATAATACCGCTCCTAGAGGTAGTTCTAATAATAATACCGCTCCTAGAGGTAGTTCTAATAATACCGCTCCTAGAGGTAGTTCTAATAATAATACCGCTCCGAGAGGTAGTTCTAATAATAATACCGCTCCGAGAGGTAGTTCTAATAATAATACCGCTCCGAGAGGTAGTTCTAATAATAATACCGCTCCGAGAGGTAGTTCTAATAATAATACCGCTCCGAGAGGTAGTTCTAATAATACCGCTCCGAGAGGTAGTTCTAATAATAATACCGCTCCGAGAGGTAGTTCTAATAATAATACCGCTCCGAGAGGTAGTTCTAATAATAATACCGCTCCGAGAGGTAGTTCTAATAATAATACCGCTCCGAGAGGTAGTTCTAATAATAATACCGCTCCTAGAGGTAGTTCTAATAATAATACCGCTCCTAGAGGTAGTTCTAATAATAATACCGCTCCTAGAGGTAGTTCTAATAATAATACCGCTCCGAGAGGTAGTTCTAATAATAATACCGCTCCGAGAGGTAGTTCTAATAATAATACCGCTCCGAGAGGTAGTTCTAATAATAATACCGCTCCGAGAGGTAGTTCTAATAATAATACCGCTCCTAGAGGTAGTTCTAATAATAATACCGCTCCTAGAGGTAGTTCTAATAATAATACCGCTCCGAGAGGTAGTTCTAATAATAATAATGCTCCATGGTGAGGAGGTAGTTCTAATAATAATACCGCTCCGAGAGGTAGTTCTAATAATAATACCGCTCCGAGAGGTAGTTCTAATAATAATACCGCTCCGAGAGGTAGTTCTAATAATAATACCACTCCTAGAGGTAGTTCTAATAATACCACTCCTAGAGGTAGTTCTAATAATAATACCACTCCTAGAGGTAGTTCTAATAATACCACTCCTCGAGGATGTTTCCGTGCTCTGGTACCGACCACGTCCGTTTAGTTGATTTGGTGCACGGTTACTAACGTGCACTGTTTGTTTCCCTCCAGGAAGAGCAACGAGGAGGCGCTGAAGGAGAGGAGGAAGGTGACTGGTCTACTCGGCGTGACGGAGCCCAGTCTGCTACAGTTCTACGTCTCCAGACAGTGGCTCAACAAGTTCAAGACCTTCGCTGAGCCCGGACCCATCTCCAATGACGACTTCCTCTGCTCACACGGAGGTACGGAGCGATGGGCTTTTATCTTTACAACTATCCATGTCTGTCTCTATCAGACATTTATATATCTTTCTCTCTATCTGAATCAGCCAGTCAGACAGCCAGTCAGACAGCCAGTCAGACAGCCAGTCAGACAGCCAGTCAGACAGCCAGTCAGACAGCCAGCCAGACAGACAGCCAGCCAGACAGCCAGTCAGACAGCCAGTCAGACAGCCAGCCAGACAGCCAGACAGCCAGCCAGTCAGACAGCCAGCCAGTCAGACAGCCAGCCAGTCAGTCAGACAGCCAGCCAGCCAGACAGCCAGCCAGTCAGACAGTCAGACAGTCAGCCAGTCAGCCAGACAGCCAGCCAGTCAGCCAGTCAGACAGCCAGCCAGCCAGTCAGACAGCCAGCCAGTCAGACAGCCAGCCAGTCAGACAGCCAGCCAGTCAGACAGACAGCCAGACAGACAGTCAGACAGTCAGCCAGCCAGTCAGACAGCCAGCCAGTCAGCCAGTCAGACAGCCAGACAGCCAGCCAGTCAGCCAGACAGCCAGCCAGCCAGTCAGACAGCCAGCCAGTCAGACAGCCAGCCAGTCAGACAGCCAGCCAGCCAGTCAGACAGACAGCCAGCCAGTCAGACAGCCAGCCAGTCAGACAACCAACCAGCCGGTCAGACACGGTCAGACACGGTCGGTCGGTCAAAGCAACTGGGTGAAATAAAGACCAAATGAATCCATGTTTACAGAGGATATTGGATAATGTTAGTATTACCCATAGTGACTTGTGACGAAGACCTTTTTAAATGTTGTGTTGTCAGGCGTGCCGCCTGCCAAGGCCGCGTTCATCGACGATCTGGTAGTGATGCTGCCTCAGAACGCGTGGGACCACCTCTACAGCAGGTCAGCTTCATGCAGCGACACGGCACCGTCACTGAGTGGGATTATTGACTACGTTTACATGGCGGAGGTTTAAACACGATTGTTTGGGAAATCATTTTTCTTGCATACGATGTTTTAATCAAACCTATATTAATTATTCAAGCGTTATTCACATGATTGTGTCACCGTACCCATAGTTGATAAAGTCATGGTTTATAAAGGTGTATTTTTACGGCTAGGAGCTTTGTCTGACGTCAGTGAGCACGACGGCCGTCTCCTGGCATCGCATGCGGCTAAGGGGAGTGCTTACTGGTTCTGAGAGATTTATTCACGGAGCTGTGTTTCAAGGCCTCAATTCTGGGACTGTGGTCCCTGGTCTAGGTTTTACTAAGCTGTGATTGGTCTGTCAAGGTGTGTTACTAAACTCTGATTGGTCTGTCAAGGTTTTACTAAGGTGTGATTGGTCTGTCAAGGTGTGTTACTAAGGTGTGATTAGTCTGGTCAAGGTGTGTTACTGAGCTGTGATTGGTCTGTCAAGGTGTGTTACTAAGCTGTGATTGGTCTGGTCAAGGTGTGTTACTGAGCTGTGATTGGTCTGTCAAGGTGTGTTACTAAGCTGTGATTAGTCTGGTCAAGGTGTGTTACTGAGCTGTGATTGGTCTGGTCAAGGTGTGTTACTAAGCTGTGATTGGTCTGGTCAAGGTGTGTTACTAAGCTGTGATTGGTCTGGTCAAGGTGTGTTACTGAGCTGTGATTGGTCTGTCAAGGTGTGTTACTAAGCTGTGATTGGTTTGTTGTCTAGGTACGGAGGCGGGCCTGCTGTCAACCACCTGTATGTGTGTCACACTTGTCAGACAGAGATTGAGAAGCTGGAAAAGAGACGCAGGACAGAGCTGGACATGTTTGTCCGGGTGAGGACTTTCACGGATACTTTCCTTTGCAGGATTTTTTTCCACCCCAGCACTAACACACCTGTTTTAATGTTCTCAATTAATTGAAATGATAAACTTTCTCTCTCAACTCTCTTTCTTCACCGTCCTCTCCCCTTCCCTCGCTCTTCTCCCTATCCTCCCCTTCCATCCCCTCTTCCTTCCTCTGTTCAGCTGAACAAGGCGTTCCAAGAGGAGGAGTCTCCACTGATCATCTACTGCATCAGCATGCAGTGGTTCAGAGAGTGGGAGGGCTTCGTTAAGGGAAAGGACAATGGTGAGTGGCTGGTTCAGAGAGTGGGAGGGCTTTGTTAAGGGAAAGGACAATGGTGAGTGGTTGGTTCAGAGAGTGGGAGGGCTTTGTTAAGGGAAAGGACAATGGTGAGTGGCTGGTTCAGAGAGTGGGAGGGCTTTGTTAAGGGAAAGGACAATGGTGAGTGGTTGGTTCAGAGAGTGGGAGGGCTTTGTTAAGGGAAAGGACAATGGTGAGTGGCTGGTTCAGAGAGTGGGAGGGCTTTGTTAAGGGAAAGAACAATGGTGAGTGGCTGGTTCAGAGAGTGGGAGGGCTTTGTAAAGGGAAAGAACAATGGTGAGTGGCTGGTTCAGAGAGTGGGAGGGCTTTGTTAAGGGAAAGAACAATGGTGAGTGGCTGGTTCAGAGAGTGGGAGGGCTTCGTCAAGGGAAAGAACAATGGTGAGTGGTTGGTTCAGAGAGTGGGAGGGCTTTGTTAAGGGAAAGGACAATGGTGAGTGGCTGGTTCAGAGAGTGGGAGGGCTTTGTAAAGGGAAAGAACAATGGTGAGTGGCTGGTTCAGAGAGTGGGAGGGCTTTGTTAAGGGAAAGAACAATGGTGAGTGGCTGGTTCAGAGAGTGGGAGGGCTTCGTCAAGGGAAAGAACAATGGTGAGTGGTTGGTTCAGAGAGTGGGAGGGCTTCGTTAAGGGAAAGGACAATGGTGAGTGGTTGGTTCAGAGAGTGGGAGGGCTTCGTCAAGGGAAAGAACAATGGTGAGTGGCTGGTTCAGAGAGTGGGAGGGCTTTGTCAAGGGAAAGAACAATGGTGAGTGGCTGGTTCAGAGAGTGGGAGGGCTTCGTAAAGGGAAAGGACAATGGTGAGTGGCTGGTTCAGAGACTGGGAGGGCTTTGTTAAGGGAAAGAACAATGGTGAGTGGTTGGTTCAGAGAGTGGGAGGGCTTTGTTAAGGGAAAGAACAATGGTGAGTGGCTGGTTCAGAGAGTGGGAGGGCTTTGTTAAGGGAAAGAACAATGGTGAGTGGCTGGTTCAGAGAGTGGGAGGGCTTCGTAAAGGGAAAGGACAATGGTGAGTGGCTGGTTCAGAGAGTGGGAGGGCTTAAGGGAAAGGACGTTCAAGGGAAAGAACAATGGTGAGTGGCTGGTTCAGAGAGTGGGAGGGCTTTGTTAAGGGAAAGAACAATGGTGAGTGGTTGGTTCAGAGAGTGGGAGGGCTTCGTTAAAGGAAAGGACAATGGTGAGTGGCTGGTTCAGAGAGTGGGAGGGCTTTGTTAAGGGAAGGGACAATGGTGAGTGGCTGGTTCAGAGACTGGGAGGGCTTCGTCAAGGGAAAGGACAATGGCGATTGGCTGGTTCAGAGAGTGGGAGGGCTTCATCAAGGGAAAGAACAATGGTGATTAGCTAAACAGATACACTACATGACCAAAACTATGTGGACACCTGCATGTCGAACATCTCCTTCCAAAATAATGGGCTTTAAAAGGGAATCGGTCCCCATCTTTGCTACTACAACAGCCTCCACTGTTGTAACATTGCTGCAGGGACTTGCTTCCATTCAGCCACAAGAGCATTAGTGAGGTCAGGCATTTATGTTGGCCGATTAGGCCTGGCTCGCAGTCTGTGTTCCAATTCATCCCAGAGGTGTTCGATGGGGTTGATCTCGACAAAACCATTTCTGTACGGACCTCGCTTTGTGCACTAGGGGACTTCTCATGCTGAAACAGGAAAGGGCCTTCCCCAAACTGTTGCCACAAAGTTGGAAGCACAGAATGGTCAAGAATAACTAATGTCACCGGAGGAGATGGCTTTTAAGGGCTCTTAAATAATTGTGCGTGTTTTTGTGCGTTATTTGTAACTTATTTTGTACATAATGTTTCTGCCACTTATGACCGAAAAGTCCTTCTAGACATCAGGACAGCGATAACTCACCTCGTACTGGACAAAGATTTTTTCTTTAACGAGTCGGATGCAAAGGATTCACTTCAGACATCGCAAGAGACAGAGACTGAGATATCGTGGTCGTAGGTCGGGGTGCCTCGTAAGGATCCGATGGCGAATGGGTAATCTGCCTCTACCATCAGTCCTATTAGCTGACGTACAAATGGATAACAAAATAGACAAGCTACGATCATGAATATCCTACAAATGGGACATTAAAAACGGTAATATCGTATGTTCCACTGAGTCGTGGCTGAACAACGACATGGATAAAATACAGCTAGCTGGGTTTACGCTGCCTCCGGAAAGACAAGGGGTGGAGGTCTGTCTTTTTGTCAATGACAGCTGGTGCACGAAATCTAATATTAACTCTCAAGGTCGCCTGAGGTAGAGTATTTCATGATAAGCTGTAGACCACACTATTTTAGACTTTTCATCTATATTTTTCGTAACTGTCTATCTACCACCACAAACCAATGCTGGAACTAAGACCGCACTCAACGAGCTGTAATAGGGCATAATCAAACAGGAAAACACTCATCCAGAGGTGGCGCTCCTAGTGGCCGGGGTCTTTAATGCAAGGAAACTTAAATCCGTTTTACCTAATTTCTACCAGCATGTCACATGTGCAATCAGAGGGGAAAAAACTCTGGACCACCTTTACTCCACACACAGAGATGCATACAAAGCTCTCCCTCGCCCTCCATTTGGCAAATCTGACCATAATTCTATCCTCCTGATTCCTGCTTACAAGCAAAAACTAAAGCAGGAATCACCAGTGACTCGCTCAATACAGAAGTGGTCAGATGACATAGATGCTAAGCAACAGGACTGTTTTGCACAGATTGGAATATGTTCTGGGATTCTTCCGGTGGCACTGAGGGGTACACCACTGGCTTCATCAATAAGTGCATTGATGACGTCGTCCACCCAGTGACCGTACGTACATACCCCAACCAGAAGCCATGGATTACAGGCAACATCCGCACTGAGCTAATGGGTAGAGCTGCCGCTTTCAAGGAGTGGTACTCTAACCCAGACACTTAGAAGAAATCCCGCTGTGCCCTCAGACGAACCATCAAAGGCATCAATACAGGACTAAGATTGAATCGTACTACACTGGCTCCTCGGATGTGGCAGGGCTTGCAAACTATTAGACTACAAAGGGAAGTACAGCCGCGAGCTGCCCAGTGACAAGAGCCTACTAGAAGAGATAAATTACTTCTATGCTCGCTTCAAGGCAAGCAACACTGAAGCATGCATGAGAGCATCAGCTGTTCCGGATGACTGTGTGATCACGCACTCCGTAGCCGACGTGAGTAAGACCTTGAAACAGGTCAACATACACAAGGCTGCGGGGCCAGACAGATTACCAGGACGTGTGCTACGGGCATGTGCTGACCAACTGGCAAGCATCTTCACTGACATTTCCAACATGTCCCTGACTGAGTCTGTAATACCAACATGTTTCAAGCAGACCACCATAGTCTCTGTGCCCAAGAACACTAAGGTAACCTGCCTAAGTGACTACTGAACCATAATACTCAGTCTGTAGCCATGAAGTGCTTTGAAAGGCTGGTCAGGGCTCACATCAACCCCATTATCCCAGAAACCCTAGACCCACTCCAATTTGCCTACCGCCCCAACAGATCCACAGATGATGCGATCTCTATTGCACTCCACACTGCCCTTTCCCACCTGGACAAAAGGAACACCTATGTGAGAATGCTGTTCATTGACTACAGCTCAGCGTTCAACACCATAGTGTCCTCAAAGCTCATCACTAAGCTAAGGACCCTGGGACTAAACACCTCCCTCTGCAACTGGATCCTGGACTTCCTGACGGGCCGCCCCCAGGTTGTGAGGGGAGGTAACAACACATCCGTCTGCTGATCTTCAACACGGGGGCCCCTCAGGGGTGCGTGCTTAGTCCCCTCCTGTACTCCCTGTTCACTCATAACTGAACTGCCAGGCACGACTCCAACACCATCATTAAGTTTGCTGATGACACAACAGTGGTAGGTAGGCCTGATCACCGACAACGACGAGACAGCCTATAGGGAGGAGGTCAGAGACCTGGCCGTGTGGTGCCAGGACAACAACCTCTCCCTCAACGTAACCAAGACTAAGGAGATTATTGTGGACTACAGGAAAAGGAGGACCGAGCACGTCCCCATTCTCAACGACGGGGCTGTAGTGGAGCGGGTCGAGAGTTTCAAGATCCTTGGTGTCCACATCACCAACAAACTAACATGGTCCAAACACACCAAGACAGTTGTGAAGAGGGCAACAACAAAGCCTATTCCCCCTCAGGAGACTGAAAAGATTTGGCATGGGTCCTCAGATCCTTAAAAAGTTCTACAGCTGCACCATCGAGATCATCCTGACTGGTTACATCATGCAAGGCACTACAGAGGGTACATCACTGGGGCCAACTTCGCTTCACTTTAACTCTACTTACATGTACATATTACCTCAATTACGTCGACTAAATGGTGCCCCCGCACATTGACTCTGTACCGGTGCCCCCTGTATATAGTCTCATTACTAATCTGTACCCCCGCACATCGACTCTGTACCGGTGCCCCCTGTATATAGTCTCATTACTAATCTGTACCCCCGCACATTGACTCTGTACTGGTTCCCCCTGTATATAGTCTCCACATTGACTCTGTACCGGTACCCCCTGTATATAGTCTCCACATTGACTCTGTACCGGTACCCCCTGTATATAGCCTCCACATTGACTCTGTACCGGTACCCCCTGTATATAGCCTCCACATTGACTCTGTACCGTAATACCCTGTATATAGCCTCCACATTGACTCTGTACCGTAACACCCTGTATATAGCCTCCACATTGACTCTGTACCGTAACACCCTGTATATAGCCTCCACATTGACTCTGTACCGTAATACCCTGTATATAGCCTCCACATTGACTCTGTACCGTAACACCCTGTATATAGTCTCCACATTGACTCTGTACCGTAACACCCTGTATATAGTCTCCACATTGACTCTGTACCAGTGCCCCCTGTATATAGCCTCCACATTGACTCTGTACCGTAATACCCTGTATATAGCCTCCACATTGACTCTGTACCGTAATACCCTGTATATAGCCTCCACATTGACTCTGTACCGTAATACCCTGTATATAGCCTCCACATTGACTCTGTACCGTAACACCCTGTATATAGCCTCCACATTGAATCTGTACCGTAATACCCTGTATATAGTCTCCACATTGACTCTGTACCAGTGCCCCCTGTATATAGCCTCCACATTGACTCTGTACCAGTACCCCCTGTATTTAGCCTCACTACTGTTATTGTACTGCTGCTATTTAACTGTTTCTTTTTTACTTAACACTTGTTTTTCTTTAAACTGCTTTGTTGGTTAAGGGCTTGTCAGTCAGCATTTCACTGTGAGGTCTACAGCTGTTGTATTCGGCGCATGTGACAAATAACATTTGATTTGAATGTCATTTTATGCTGTAGCTTTAAGATTTCCCTTCACTGGAACTAAGGGGCCTAGTCTGAACCATGAAAAACAGCCCCAGACCATTATTCCTCTTCCACCAAACTTTACAGTTGCATTCGGGCAGGTCGCGTTCTCCGAGCATCTCCTAAACCCAGATTTGTCCGTCGGACTGCCAGAGGGTGAAGCGTGATTCATCACTCCAGAGATCTCCTGTCAACTGCTCCAGAGTCCACTGGCATCGAGCTTTACACTCGAGCTTTACACTGGCATTGTGCATGGTGATCTTAGGCTTGTGTGCGGCTGCTCGGCCATAGAAACCCCTTTCATGAATCTCCTGACGAACAGTTATTGTGCTGACGTTGGTTCCAGAGGCAGTTTGTAAGCACAGACCATTTTTACGCGCTACGCTCTTCAGGACTTGGCGGTCCCGTTCTGTGAGCTTGTGTGATCTACCACTTTGCGGCTGAGCCGTTGTTGCTCCTAGACGTTTCTACTTCGCAATAACAGCACTTACAGTTGAACGTGGCAGCTCGAGCAGGGCAGAAATTTGATAAACTGACTTGTTGGAAAGGTGGCATCCTATGACAGTGCCAAGTTGAAAGTCACTGTGCTCTTCTGTAAGGCCATTATACCTCCAATGTTTGTCTATGGAGATTGCATGGCGGTGTGGCTGAAGTTGCCAAATCCACTCATTTGAAGGGGTGTCTCGATACTGCTGTATGGATAGAGTAGTAGGTGTGATTTGGAGTCTCCACCCCCAGCTGTTGAAAGGAGTGCTATAACGTGCTATATTAGGCTGCCTTCAGACTACATTTACATTACATTTAAGTCATTTAGCAGACGCTCTTATCCAGAGCGACTTACAAATTACATAATAATTTATTTTCCTCTCCCTTGCAGATCCACCGGGACCAATCGATAACTCCAAGATCGCGATCAACAAGAATGGCCATCTAACACTCAGACAAGGTAACAGCCTGACCCAGTCAACTCTTCTGTCTTCTCCAAATCCTCTACTTATATAATGTCCTATCAGTGTGATGCTGATGGAACTGTTGTGGACACACTTGATCAAGATTGAAATAACGCACACATTTAGTAGCTTTTCTGTCTCATTAAATCTGTGTGCTACTTACTCCCTCAAGGAGCTGACTCGGGACAGATCTCTGAGGAGACGTGGAACTTTCTCCACTCCGTCCACGGAGGAGGTCCACTCGTAACAGTCCGACCCAACGTCTCTCACCCAGAACTAGAGGCCTCCCCGCAGTCTAAGGAGAAGATATAGGTGGAGACGTGCTACGTTTAAATCTACCTACATACCAACTCCTTCACATGAAACAACATACCTACTGTACCAACCCCCTAACAGGAAACTACCTACCAACCCCCTAACAGGAAACCCCAACACCAGCCCCCTAACAGGAAACCCCCAACACCAGCCCCCTAACAGGAAACCCCCAACACCAGCCCCCTGACAGGAAACCCCCAACACCAGCCCCCTGACAGGAAACCCCCAACACCAGCCCCCTGACAGGAAACCCCCAACACCAGCCCCCTGACAGGAAACCCCCAACACCAGCCCCCTGACAGGAAACCCCCAACACCAGCCCCCTAACAGGAAACTACCTACCAACCCCCTAACAGGAAACTACCTACCAACCCCCTAACAGGAAACCCCCAACACCAGCCCCCTAACAGGAAACCCCCAACACCAGCCCCCTAACAGGAAACCCCAACACCAGCCCCCTGACAGGAAACCCCCAACACCAGCCCCCTGACAGGAAACCCCAACACCAGCCCCCTGACAGGAAACCCCCAACACCAGCCCCCTGACAGGAAACCCCAACACCAGCCCCTGACAGGAAACCCCAACACCAGCCCTAACAGGAAACTACCTACCAACCCCTAACAGGAAACTACCTACCAACCCCCTAACAGGAAACCCCCAACACCAGCCCCTAACAGGAAACCCCCAACACCAGCCCCTAACAGGAAACCCCCCAACACCAGCCCCCTGACAGGAAACCCCAACACCAGCCCCTGACAGGAAACCCCAACACCAGCCCCTGACAGGAAACCCCCAACACCAGCCCCCTGACAGGAAACCCCCAACACCAGCCCCCTGACAGGAAACCCCCAACACCAGCCCCCTGACAGGAAACCCCCAACACCAGCCCCCTGACAGGAAACCCCCAACACCAGCCCCCTGACAGGAAACCCCCAACACCAGCCCCCTGACAGGAAACCCCCAACACCAGCCCCCTGACAGGAAACCCCCAACACCAGCCCCCTGACAGGAAACCCCAACACCAGCCCCTGACAGAAACCCCCAACACCAGCCCCTGACAGGAAACCCCAACACCAGCCCCCTGACAGGAAACCCCAACACCAGCCCCTGACAGGAAACCCCAACACCAGCCCCTGACAGGAAACTCCCAACACCAGCCCCCTGACAGGAAACCCCCAACACCAGCCCCCTAACAGGAAACTACCTACCAACACCAGCCCCCTAACAGGAAACTACCTACCAACACCAGCCCCCTAACAGGAAACCCCCAACACCAGCCCCCTGACAGGAAACCTCCAACACCAGCCCCCTGACAGGAAACCCCCAACACCATGCCCCTGACAGGAAACCCCCAACACCAGCCCCCTGACAGGAAACCCCCAACACCATGCCCCTGACCCCCAACACCAGCCCCTGACAGGAAACCCCCAACACCAGCCCCCTGACAGGAAACCCCCAACACCAGCCCCCTGACAGGAAACCCCCAACACCAGCCCCCTGACAGGAAACTACCTAACAACCAGCCCCCTGACAGGAAACTACCTAACAACCAGCCCCCTAACAGGAAACCCCCAACACCAGCCCCCTGACAGGAAACTACCTAACAACCAGCCCCCTGACAGGAAACTACTTAACAACCAGCCCCCTGACAGGAAACTACCTAACAACCAGCCCCCTGACAGGAAACTACCTAACAACCAGCCCCTGACAGGAAACTACCTAACAACCAGCCCCTGACAGGAAACTACCTAACAACCAGCCCCCTGACAGGAAACTACCTAACAACCAGCCCCTGACAGGAAACTACCTAACAACCAGCCCCCTGACAGGAAACTACCTAACAACCAGCCCCTGACAGGAAACTACCTAACAACCAGCCCCCTGACAGGAAACTACCTAACAACCAGCCCCCTGACAGGAAACTACCTAACAACCAGCCACCTGACAGGAAACTACCTAACAACCAGCCACCTGACAGGAAACTACCTAACAACCAGCCCCCTGACAGGAAACTACCTAACAACCAGCCCCCTGACAGGAAACCACCTAACAACCAGCCCCCTGACAGGAAACCACCTAACAACCAGCCCCTGACAGGAAACCCCCAACACCAGCCCCCTGACAGGAAACCCCCTAACAACCTGCCCCCTGACAGGAAACCACCTAACAACCAGCCCCCTGACAGGAAACCCCCAACACCAGCCCCCTAACAGGAAACCCCCTAACAACCAGCCCCCTGACAGGAAACCCCCAACACCAGCCCCCTAACAGGAAACCCCTAACAACCAGCCCCCTGACAGGAAACTACCTAACAACCAGCCCCCTGACAGGAAACTACCTAACAACCAGCCCCCTAACAGGAAACCCCCAACACCAGCCCCCTGACAGGAAACTACCTAACAACCAGCCCCCTGACAGGAAACTACTTAACAACCAGCCCCCTGACAGGAAACTACCTAACAACCAGCCCCCTGACAGGAAACTACCTAACAACCAGCCCCCTGACAGGAAACTACCTAACAACCAGCCCCCTGACAGGAAACTACCTAACAACCAGCCCCCTGACAGGAAACTACCTAACAACCAGCCCCCTGACAGGAAACTACCTAACAACCAGCCCCCTGACAGGAAACTACCTAACAACCAGCCCCTGACAGGAAACTACCTAACAACCAGCCCCCTGACAGGAAACTACCTAACAACCAGCCACCTGACAGGAAACTACCTAACAACCAGCCACCTGACAGGAAACTACCTAACAACCAGCCCCCTGACAGGAAACTACCTAACAACCAGCCCCCTGACAGGAAACTACCTAACAACCAGCCCCCTGACAGGAAACCACCTAACAACCAGCCCCCTGACAGGAAACCCCTAACAACCAGCCCCCTGACAGGAAACCCCCTAACAACCTGCCCCCTGACAGGAAACCACCTAACAACCAGCCCCTGACAGGAAACCCCAA
Source organism: Oncorhynchus keta (assembly GCF_023373465.1). Classification (NCBI taxonomy): domain Eukaryota; kingdom Metazoa; phylum Chordata; class Actinopteri; order Salmoniformes; family Salmonidae; genus Oncorhynchus; species Oncorhynchus keta. Next base: position 3,318,818 of record NC_068435.1, on the reverse strand, counting down.
CACCAGCCCCTAACAGGAAACCCCTAACAGCCCCTGACAGGAAACCACCTAACAACCAGCCCCCTGACAGGAAACCCCCAACACCAGCCCCCTAACAGGAAACCCCTAACAACCAGCCCCTGACAGGAAACCCCTAACAACCAGCCCCCTGACAGGAAACCCCCTAACAACCAGCCCCCTGACAGGAAACCCCCTAACAACCAGCCCCCTGACAGGAAACTACCTAACAACCAGCCCCCTGACAGGAAACTACCTAACAACCACTTTGCACTTTACTTTTTTATTTAAAAAGCGTTCGAGCGAAACATTTCCCTTCCTTGAAACGAGCAGCCCTTCTTGACAACTGGGCGGAAGAATAAACTGAAAATAACATGATGAAATGTAGAAATATATAATTATATATAAATATATAATTTCTAATGGCACTGTAGAATAATACATGGGAAACTGTCTGGTAATTTCCAGAACCAAGCATTTATTAATTTTGTTTGCAGGTTAAAAAAAAAGAAGTATTTTCCTGAATGCAGCGTTTAGAAAAACCTTCTCTCTCTTGACCAAAATTGAGACAATGTCACTCTATCAGGGATGGGAAACTGTAACGGGGGCCACAAAGAAATCGGAACTCATTATGAGGGGCCTGCATAACCACACATGCAATCAGAACCAGCCCTCTCCTTTTGGGGGCCCTAAGTGAAATTTTGATGACCCCCCCCCTCTTGCGAGCAAAACATTTTAGCGGTACCCTTCTTGACAGTGGAGAGAGAGAGAGAATGTATGGTTTTAGTTTATTTCCTGTAATTCTATACATTTTGCCGTTTTAAAGCAAGTTTGCTGCAATTCTACACATTTTGCCATGGCGCGGTGAGAACATTTTTCAATTTTATAACAAATTTCATGCAATTCTATTTTTTTTTAAATGCAACGGGGCAGAGAGAACATGTTTCAGTTTTAGAGCTAATTCCCTGCAATTCTACACATTTTGCCATAGGGTGGAGTTAAATGTTTGCAGTTTTTAATATGATATCTGAGTGAGAGTAATTAACAAAATCAACGGAGGCCCCCCTGGTCAGTAATTCGACCATGATTACTACAAATTTAGATAGCTGGCTAGACTAATTTACCAATCGACATTTTTTATTTTTTTTTAGCTGATACGGGCTAATTGAGTGGCTGTCAGTGACTTACATAACTGCTGATGCACAACCAACATTTAGAAATTACACCTTGGTGTATTCTACTATTCTACCTAGCAACAGTAAGTTGAGACCCCGACTGAGTTTTCTGGAGGGGGTTCTATATGATGTCACTCTTATGTCTTGTGTGTCTGCAAAACGACAAAAGAAGAATCACAAATGCATCTAACTGTAGATATCAAAAATGGTTCTCTTTTTAATACATGTTCTAAGAAAATAACATATTGTTGAAGTGAATGGTTGTAAAAAAAAAAAAAAAAGAAGCTCAAGCTCTTACATTTTCCATAAAGTGAAGAAGAGAAATCTCCATCCACACATTTTAAGAGACCCTCCTCTTGTTTGCAGAAAAAAATGTAGCTGTTTGTAAAAGCTCGTTTCCTACAATGCTACAGATTTTGCCATACCGTGTTCTTGTGCTATCTGGGCAAACATAACAAAATCAATGGGGGCCCCCATACCAAGACATCTTGGGAATTTAAAAAATCTTTAAAAAAGTTTTTTTTGGAATGGCGGCAAGCGAATGAAAAAAAGGGAAACACTGCTAATGTGTGTTTACACAGGCAGCCTAAATCTGATCTTTTTTTTTTTTTTTACACATATTGGTCTTTTGACCAATCAGATCAGGTATTTTGCCACTAATTGGTCAAAAGATCAGAATTGGGCTTCCTGTGTAAACTAAGTAGTCTCAGGAAGGATTTGTATGTTGTCTGGTTAAGATACGTGGCACGTTCACACAATGTCTGATGTGTATTTATAATAATAATAATATATGCCATTTAGCAGACGCTTTTATCCAAAGCGACTTACAGTCATGTGTGCATACATTCTACGTATGGGTGGTCCCTGGAATGTACTAGTGAGTCCAGGGGTGTATTCACTAGGCTCTAAAAGGAAGGAAACGTGTAGGGAACCACCTATCTGAATCTGTCCAATATAAACTCTTGTTTCCGTTGTAAAACCTGGCGTGTGTTACCTAATGAATACACCCCTGGTGCACTACGGTCCCAGAACTTCCTTGTTATTTACCCCCCTAAATAAATAGTGCACTGCTTTTGACCAGAGCCCTATTCCCTATATAGTGCACTACTATAGACCAGAGCCCTATTCCCTAAATAGTGCACTGCTTTTGACCAGGGCCCTATTCCCTATATAGTGCACTACTATAGACCAGAGCCCTATTCCCTATATAGTGCACTACTATAAACCAGAGCCCTATTCCCTATATAGTGCACTGCCTTTGACCAGGGCCCCATGGGGCATAGTGTTCCATTTGGGAGGTACCTATATGATGTTAATAGACTTAAAAAAAAAAAATAGAATATGTGGCTGGCATGCTTTAGAGGGGACCCCACTCAGCTGGGGTTTGGGTCAATCCAGGAAGTGGACTGAAATTCCAAATAAAATTTTACTCAAATGTGAGACAAATGTGGAATTGAAATGGGAATTGACCCCTAACCCCTGACGTACGAATGATTTGGTCACATTAAATTACATGTAAGCTGCCCACTCACTCACTGCATTATATGTACACAATGAATCACAAACTTCTGTGGCCATCTTTGTCTTTGAAATGTACAGAAATACATGACAATAATAATAATAATAAGCTTTCAAATCATAACGTTCATCAGTTTTGTCAGTGGAAGAAAGCATTAACTTGTGTATAAGGGCATGGTGTTGCTTTTGGTATGTGGTCACTGAAGACCGAAGAGGCAATGTGAAGAATGCTGTAGGTATATGGAATACTGCATCCTGATTACTCAACTAAACACATCTGTTCTGATTCGGAATGGTTGATATGATTCTGGTTCTATAAAACACATCTGTTATGATTCGGAATGGTTGATATGATTCTGGTTCTATAAAACACATCTGTTCTGATTCGGAATGATTATGATTCTGGTTCTATTAAACACAACTGTTCTGATTCGGAATGATTATGATTCTGGTTCTATAAAACACATCTGTTCTGATTCGGAATGGTTGATATCATTCTGGTTCTATAAAACACATCTGTTCTGATTCGGAATGATTGATATGATTCTGATTCTATAAAACACATCTGTTCTGATTCGGAATGGCTGATATGATTCTGGTTCTATTAAACATCTGTTCTGATTCGGAATGGTTGATATGATTCTGGTTCTATAAAACACATCTGTTCTGATTCGGAATGGCTGATATGATTCTGGTTCTATTAAACATCTGTTCTGATTCGGAATGGTTGATATGATTCTGGTTCTATAAAACACATCTGTTCTGATTCGGAATGATTATGATTCTGGTTCTATTAAACACAACTGTTCTGATTCGGAATGATTATGATTCTGGTTCTATAAAACACATCTGTTCTGATTCGGAATGGTTGATATCATTCTGGTTCTATAAAACACATCTGTTCTGATTCGGAATGATTGATATGATTCTGATTCAGAATGGCTGATATGATTCTGGTTCTATAAAACACATCTGTTCTGATTCGGAATGGTTGATATGATTCTGGTTCTATAAAACACATCTGTTGTGATTCGGAATGGTTGATATGATTCTGGTTCTATAAAACACATCTGTTCTGATTCGGAATGGCTGATATGATTCTGGTTCTATAAAACACATCTGTTCTGATTCGGAATGGTTGATATGATTCTGGTTCTATAAAACACATCTGTTCTGATTCGGAATGGTTGATATGATTCTGGTTCTATTAAACACATCTGTTCTGATTCGGAATGGCTGATATGATTCTGGTTCTAGAAAACACATCTGTTCTGATTCGGAATGGTTGATATGATTCTGGTTCTATAAAACACATCTGTTCTGATTCAGAATGGCTGATATGATTCTGGTTCTATTAAACATCTGTTCTGATTCGGAATGGTTGATATGATTCTGGTTCTAAAAACAACTGTTCTGATTCAGAATTGCTGATATGATTCTGGTTCTATTAAACATCTGTTCTGATTCGGAATGATTGATATGATTCTGGTTCTATTAAACATCTGTTCTGATTCGGAATGGCTGATATGATTCTGGTTCTAAAAAACAACTGTTCTGATTCGGAATGGCTGATATGATTCTGGTTCTAAAAAACAACTGTTCTGATTCGGAATGGCTGATATGATTCTGGTTCTAGAAAACAACTGTTCTGATTCGGAATGGCTGATATGATTCTGGTTCTAGAAAACATCTGTTCTGATTCGGAATGGTTGATATGATTCTGGTTCTAAAAAACAACTGTTCTGATTCGGAATGATTGATATGATTCTGGTTCTATTAAACATCTGTTCTGATTCGGAATGGTTGATATGATTCTGGTTCTAGAAAACACATCTGTTCTGATTCGGAATGGTTGATATGATTCTGGTTCTAGAAAACACATCTGTTCTGATTCGGAATGGTTGATATGATTCTGGTTCTAGAAAACACATCTGTTCTGATTCGGAATGATTGAAATGATTCTGGTTCTAGAAAACACATCTGTTCTGATTCGGAATGGTTGATATGATTCTGGTTCTAAAAAACAACTGTTCTGATTCGGAATGATTGATATGATTCTGGTTCTATTAAACATCTGTTCTGATTCGGAATGGCTGATATGATTCTGGTTCTAAAAAACAACTGTTCTGATTCGGAATGGCTGATATGATTCTGGTTCTATAAAACACATCTGTTCTGATTCGGAATGGCTGATATGATTCTGGTTCTATAAAAAATCTGTTCTGATTCGGAATGGCTGATATGATTCTGGTTCTATTAAACATCTGTTCTGATTCGGAATGGTTGATATGATTCTGGTTCTATTAAACATCTGTTCTGATTCGGAATGGCTGATATGATTCTGGTTCTATTAAACATCTGTTCTGATTTGGAATGGTTGATATGATTCTGGTTCTATTAAACATCTGTTCTGATTCGGAATGGCTGATATGATTCTGGTTCTATTAAACATCTGTTCTGATTCGGAATGGTTGATATGATTCTGGTTCTATAAAACACATCTGTTCTGATTCAGAATGGTTGATATGATTCTGGTTCTATTAAACAACTGTTCTGATTCGGAATGGTTGATATGATTCTGGTTCTATAAAACACAACTGTTCTGATTCGGAATGGTTGATATGATTCTGGTTCTATTAAACACATCTGTTCTGATTCGGAATGGTTGATATGATTCTGGTTCTATAAAACACATCTGTTCTGATTCGGAATGGTTGATATGATTCTGGTTCTATAAAACACATCTGTTCTGATTCTGGTTCTATAAAACACATCTGTTCTGATTCGGAATGGTTGATATGATTCTGGTTCTATAAAACACATCTGTTCTGATTCGGAATGGTTGATATGATTCTGGTTCTATAAAACACATCTGTTCTGATTCGGAATGGTTGATATGATTCTGGTTCTATAAAACACATCTGTTCTGATTCTGGTTCTATAAAACACATCTGTTCTGATTCAGAATGGTTGATATGATTCTGGTTCTATTAAACACATCTGTTCTGATTCGGAATGGTTGATATGATTCTGGTTCTATAAAACACATCTGTTCTGATTCTGGTTCTATAAAACACATCTGTTCTGATTCAGAATGGTTGATATGATTCTGGTTCTATTAAACACATCTGTTCTGATTCGGAATGGTTGATATGATTCTGGTTCTATAAAACACATCTGTTCTGATTCAGAATGGTTGATATGATTCTGGTTCTATAAAACACATCTGTTCTGATTCGGAATGGTTGATATGATTCTGGTTCTATAAAACACATCTGTTCTGATTCAGAATGGTTGATATGATTCTGGTTCTATAAAACACATCTGTTCTGATTCGGAATGGTTGATATGATTCTGGTTCTATTAAACACATCTGTTCTGATTCGGAATGGCTGATATGATTCTGGTTCTATAAAACACATCTGTTCTGATTCGGAATGGCTGATATGATTCTGGTTCTATTAAACACATCTGTTCTGATTCGGAATGGTTGATATGATTCTGGTTCTAGAAAACACATCTGTTCTGATTCGGAATGGTTGATATGATTCTGGTTCTACGATTCTGTTAAACCCTGATGATGAAAGAACAGTAGCACAGACATGATTTCTCTTCACCTGTTTGTTTACTCAGCAACTTAATTTGAATCATATTTATTCCAGTGCATGTTATGGGTTTAAGAACATTTTGTATGGAAATGTATGTTTAATTGAATTGTGGACAAACTATTGTGTATCATAACATTTTGTTTTGTTCTACCAACTAATCGGAACATCTCTGAAATACTAATTTCATTTTAAGTGACCCTTTTATTTCTGGATTCTGACTAATAACATTATAGATATTGTTCGACTTTCGAGTGAGACATGGCATTGGTAGCCCGAGCTACACACAGTCTCGTCCAGGGGCCAAAGATGTCTTTCCTGTTCTCCTTTCAACAGGAAAAATGTAGTGTTTCATTTTGACAAGTTGTGGAACGAGGCAGACACACACACACACACACACACACACACACACACACACACACACACGGACCCCGTTGACTGGATAGAAAATATGTCTCCTGCCGAGTGTGGCAGCACACGATTTGCGGAAGTGAGGTGAGTGTAATTCTCTAGCTATCTCCACAAACCCATTTTTTTTTCTTCCAATAAACGATTTAGTCGGTCGTGATCAGAAGTGAAGCATAGACTTGCCATCTAATGAACAAGTCGACCAAATAGTGAGCCCGTTATGCTAATGCTTTAGGAAATTTGTTTACTAGCCGCTGTTAGCAAGCAGCAGCCTATAGCCACAGAAGGAACTATTCCCTTATTGCACATCTTTATCCGAGCTTTGTTATTACGAGTTTAGGCCACCCGCTAATGTCCCATCAATGTAACGTTACCTACCAATGTTAAAGCTATGCGATTATCAACTCACTTACTTTAGTATTAATATAGCTTGTCAAATACTTGAATATGCATAATAAACCATTACTCTTAGCGAGCCATTTATTTTAAGTAAATAGTAAGACTGATATATAATGTATATATTTAGTAAGACTGATATATAAATATATATAACTAGTAAATTAGGTAACTATCCGCTAAGTGAGCTAGCTAACATTACAACTTTTATTTCATGTAATAAAAACAAATGATTTTGTTATCCGGTAACTTTTGCGAGGAAACAAACAAACAAAAACGGACGAGAAGAGCAGAAATCTGTTAAGAGCAACCAGTTCATGGTGCATAATGCCTATCAGGGTGCGACCAGGCTGCAGCCTTTTCTCACGGCTTGGTTAGCATGTGGGCTAACGGTTTGATAACCGGCTGGTTTGCATTGGTAGGTAATATTAGATGAATAATAATATATGCCATTTAGCACTACTTATTAATTAAGAGCCCTGCGCTTCAGTGTTGTCCAACTTGGGTCCTGTCGGCTGGAGTGCCATTATGGGGATTTGGTGGAGGCAGTCCGGTCCTCTGAATGGAGATATATATATGTGTGTATATATATATATATGTGTATATGTGTGTGTATATATATATATGTATATGTGTATATGTGTGTGTATATATATATGTATATAGGGTGGAGAAGTAAAGATGATGGGGTGAGAACAAAAAACTAAACGAAATACTCCATTATTTACTCTATTGAATTAGTGAAGTTAAAAACAAATGTATTAAAAAAAAGTTTTTGATTGAATGTATTTATTTAATTTATTTATTAGTGAAGTTGGATCACATATCTACGTGCTACTAGCTACTCCACCGTTTCCTATACCAATCAAGGAAGCTAACTATCAGCTTTCCTTTCACACGCGGTTTAATTCGTTTTGTTCTTGTGACTTTTGATATGTTTACACGGTTTTATAACCTGGCTTGGATAACTGTCAGGACGGGTACAATTAGAAAGGATAGTGTAAAAGCACGTCTTAATTTAAAGTTGATGTCATGCAACGCATCCTGGACAGGAAGTCATTCATGCTTGACATATACAACTTACACTTGGAGTTGTTGAAATGTTGTCTAGTACTGCAGCATCTCATGTTTACATGTTGACAGACACTGGAATGGAATTCAATACCATGCTACATAGTGCACTAGAGGGGGGTAGGGTGTATGAAGAGAGCTCTATGGGGGTGGTGGTGTATGAAGAGAGCTCTATGGGGGGGGTGGTGGTGTATGAAGAGAGCTCTATGGGGGGGTGTATGTAGAGAGCTCTATGGGGGGGTGGTGGTGTATGAAGAGAGCTCTATGGGGGGGTGTATGTAGAGAGCTCTATGGGGGTGGGGGGTGTATGTAGAGAGCCCTATGGGGGGGTGTATGTAGAGAGCTCTATGGGGGGGTGTATGTAGAGAGCTCTATGGGGGGTGTATGTAGAGAGCTCTATGGGGGTGGTGGTGTATGAAGAGAGCTCTATGGGGGGTGGTGGTGTATGAAGAGAGCTCTATGGGGGGTGGTGGTGTATGAAGAGAGCTCTATGGGGGGGGTGTATGTAGAGAGCTCTATGGGGGGTGGTGGTGTATGAAGAGAGCTCTATGGGGGGTGTATGTAGAGAGCTCTATGGGGGGGGGGGGGTGTATGTAGAGAGCCCTATGGGGGGGTGTATGTAGAGAGCTCTATGGGGGGGGGTGTATGTAGAGAGCTCTATGGGGGGGTGTATGTAGAGAGCTCTATGGGGGTGGGGGGTGTATGTAGAGAGCCCTATGGGGGGTGTATGTAGAGAGCTCTATGGGGGGTGTATGTAGAGAGCTCTATGGGGGGGTGTATGTAGAGAGCTCTATGGGGGTGGTGGTGTATGAAGAGAGCTCTATGGGGGTGGTGGTGTATGAAGAGAGCTCTATGGGGGGGGTGGTGGTGTATGAAGAGAGCTCTATGGGGGGGTGTATGTAGAGAGCTCTATGGGGGGGTGGTGGTGTATGAAGAGAGCTCTATGGGGGGGGTGTATGTAGAGAGCTCTATGGGGGGTGGGGGGTGTATGTAGAGAGCCCTATGGGGGGGTGTATGTAGAGAGCTCTATGGGGGGTGTATGTAGAGAGCTCTATGGGGGGGGGTGTATGTAGAGAGCTCTATGGGGGGTGGTGGTGTATGAAGAGAGCTCTATGGGGGGGTGGTGTATGAAGAGAGCTCTATGGGGGGTGTATGAAGAGAGCTCTATGGGGGTGGTGGTGTATGAAGAGAGCTCTATGGGGGGGTGTATGAAGAGAGCTCTATGGGGGGGTGTATGAAGAGAGCTCTATGGGGGTGTATGAAGAGAGCTCTATGGGGGGGTGTATGAAGAGAGCTCTATGGGGGTGGTGTATGAAGAGAGCTCTATGGGGGGGTGGTGTATGAAGAGAGCTCTATGGGGGGGTGTATGTAGAGAGCTCTATGGGGGTGTATGAAGAGAGCCCTCTATGTAGAGAGGGTGGGGGGTGTATGTAGAGAGCTCTATGGGGGGGGTGGTGTATGAAGAGAGCTCTATGGGGGGGTGTATGAAGAGAGCTCTATGGGGGGTGGTGGTGAAGAGAGTATGAAGAGAGCTCTATGGGGGGGTGGTGTATGAAGAGAGCTCTATGGGGGGGTGTATGAAGAGAGCTCTATGGGGGGGGTGTATGAAGAGAGCTCTATGGGGGGTGTATGAAGAGAGCTCTATGGGGGTGGTGGTGTATGAAGAGAGCTCTATGGGGGGGGTGGTGTATGAAGAGAGCTCTATGGGGGGGTGTATGAAGAGAGCTCTATGGGGGTGGTGGTGTATGAAGAGAGCTCTATGGGGGGTGTATGAAGAGAGCTCTATGGGGGTGGTGGTGTATGAAGAGAGCTCTATGGGGGGGTGTATGAAGAGAGCTCTATGGGGGTGGTGGTGTATGAAGAGAGCTCTATGGGGGGGTGTATGAAGAGAGCTCTATGGGGGGGTGCATGAAGAGAGCTCTATGGGGGTGGTGGTGTATGAAGAGAGCTCTATGGGGGGGGGTGTATGAAGAGAGCTCTATGGGGGTATGAAGAGAGCTCTATGGGGGGGTGTATGAAGGGAGCTCTATGGGGGGGATGGTGTATGAAGAGAGCTCTATGGGGGGGGAGGGGGTGTATGAAGAGAGCTCTAGTATGTAGGGAGCTCTATGGGGGTGGTGGTGTATGAAGAGAGCTCTATGGGGGGGGTGTATGTAGAGAGCTCTATGGGGGGGGTGTATGTAGAGAGCTCTATGGGGGGGTGTGGTGTATGTAGAGAGCTCTATGGGGGTTGTGGTGTATGGGCTCTATGGGGGTTGTGGTGTATGTAGAGAGCTCTATGGGGGGGGTTGTGGTGTATGTAGAGAGCTCTATGGGGGATGGTGTTGTGGTGTATGTACAGAGCTCTATGGGGGGATGGTGTTGTGGTGTATGTACAGAGCTCTATGGGGGGATGGTGTTGTGGTGTATGTACAGAGCTCTATGGGGGGGTGGTGGTGTATGTACAGTAGAGAGCTCTATGGGTGGGGGGTGTATGTAGAGAGCTCTATGGGGGTTCGTGGTGTGGTGTGTGTAGAGAGCTCTATGGGAGGGGGTGGTGTTGTGGTGTATGTAGAGAGCTCTATGGGGGGGTGTTGTGGTGTATGTAGAGAGCTCTATGGGGGGGAATGACAAGACAATGCTTCACATCATACCACAAGAAGGTAATGAAATGAACACACACACACAGACAGTACTCTGTTCCCTATTTTAAGACAGGCATCGTAGTCAGTTATTGACCGATGAAGTGATAGCATGTGTCATCATATCCACTGTGCCTCTGCTTGGCTACCTGGGTAGAGGAGCCAGGATATGTTCTACCTGGGTAGAGGAGACAGGATGTGTTCTACCTGGGTAGAGGAGACAGGATGTGTTCTACCTGGGTAGAGGAGACAAAGGATGTGTTCTACCTGGGTAGAGGAGACAGGATGTGTTCTACCTGGGTAGAGGAGACAGGATGTGTTCTACCTGGGTAGAGGAGACAGGATGTGTTCTACCTGGGTAGAGGAGACAGGATGTGTTCTACCTGGGTAGAGGAGACAAGATGTGTTCTACCTGGGTAGAGGAGACAGGATGTGTTCTACCTGGGTAGAGGAGACATGATGTGTTCTACCTGGGTAGAGGAGACAAAGGATGTGTTCTACCTGGGTAGAGACAAAGGATGTGTTCTACCTGGGTAGAGGAGACAGGATGTGTTCTACCTGGGTAGAGGAGACAGGATGTGTTCTACCTGGGTAGAGGAGACAGGATGTGTTCTACCTGGGTAGAGGAGACAAAGGATGTGACCTGGGTAGAGGAGCTCTAAGACAAAGGATGTGTTCTACCTGTAGAGGAGACAAATGATATGTTCTACCTGGGTAGAGGAGACAGGATGTGTTCTACCTGGGTAGAGGAGACAGGATGTGTTCTACCTGGGTAGAGGAGACATGATGTGTTCTTCCTGGGTAGAGGAGACAAAGGATGTGTTCTACCTGGGTAGAGGAGACAGGATGTGTTCTACCTGGGTAGAGGAGACAGGATGTGTTCTACCTGGGTAGAGGAGACAGGATGTGTTCTACCTGGGTAGAGGAGACAGGATGTGTTCTACCTGGGTAGAGGAGACAAAGGATGTGTTCTACCTGGGTAGAGGAGACAGGATGTGTTCTACCTGGGTAGAGGAGACAGGATGTGTTCTACCTGGGTAGAGGAGACATGATGTGTTCTACCTGGGTAGAGGAGACAAATGATGTGTTCTACCTGGGTAGAGGAGACAGGATGTGTTCTACCTGGGTAGAGGAGACAGGATGTGTTCTACCTGGGTAGAGGAGACAGGATGTGTTCTACCTGGGTAGAGGAGACAGGATGTGTTCGACCTGGGTAGAGGAGACAAAGGATGTGTTCTACCTGGGTAGAGGAGACAAAGGATGTGTTCTACCTGGGTAGAGGAGACAGGATGTGTTCTACCTGGGTAGAGGAGCCAGGATGTGTTCTACCTGTGTAGAGGAGACAGGATGTGTTCTACCTGTGTAGAGGAGACAGGATGTGTTCTACCTGTGTAGAGGAGACAGGATGTGTTCTACCTGGGTAGAGGAGACAAAGGATGTGTTCTACCTGTGTAGAGGAGACAAAGTCTCCGTCGAAGAACAAGAAGTCACCAAACCACAGAAGATTAAAATATGTGGTTTTTGGTGATGGCTTTATGGGAAAGCTAGCAACTTGTAAACAACTACCCATTTCTATAAGAAAGTCATATTTTTATAGTAGTGTTAAATAATAAACATGGGCTGTTAAGTACATTTTATTTTTGACTGTTGCCTAGCTACAGTATAATTTTCAACGTAGCCTAGCTTTTAGCTTGCTACAGTATAATTTTCAACCCAGCCTAGCTTTTTTAGCTAGCTACAGTGGTATTTTCAACCTAGCCTAGCTTTTAGCTAGCTACAGTGGTATTTTCAACCTAGCCTAGCTTTTAGCTAGCTACAGTATAATTTTTCAACCTAGCCTAGCGTTTAGCTAGCTACAGTATAATTTTCAACCTAGCCTAGCTTTTAGCTAGCTACAGTGGTATTTTCAACCTAGCCTAGCTTTTAGCTAGCTACAGTATAATTTTTCAACCTAGCCTAGCGTTTAGCTAGCTACAGTATAAATTTCAACCTAGCCTAGCTTTTAGCTAGCTACAGTATAATTTTCAACCTAGCCTAGCTTTTAGCTAGCTACAGTATTATTTTCAACCTAGCCTAGCTTTTTTAGCTAGCTACAGTATAATTTTCAACCTAGCCTAGCTTTTAGCTAGCTACAGTATAATTTTCAACCTAGCCTAGCTTTTAGCTAGCTACAGTGGTATTTTCAACCTAGCCTAGCTTTTAGCTAGCTACAGTATACATTTCAACCTAGCCTAGCTTTTAGCTAGCTACAGTGGTATTTTCAGCCTAGCTTTTAGCTAGCTACAGTGGTATCTTCAACCTAGCCTACCTTTCAGCTAGCTGCTCTGCAGTGCAAGCTAGCTTGATTTGCTAGAAAGCTAGTTACTTATTTCTCTAACATTTATTATCATCTTAAAACAATGTTTCTCCTGTCTTGAATGAAAAGGTAACATCTCCCTAAATAAATGCTATCTCTGACGGGAGACTAGGCTGTCTGTCCAGTAGTGGAATAAACTTGCATGAAGGTCACGATGTAAACGGGGGCATCAGATTACTAACGTTTTTCAAGTGCGAGGTTAAAAATTGTGTGTTTTTTTTAAAAACTTGACCCTGAGAGAGAGAGAGAGAGAGAGATAAGGGAATATGTCCCAAATGGCACCCTATTCCCTATATAGTGCACTTAGCCCTATGGCTAAGTAGTGCGCTATATAGGGAATAGGGTACCATTTGGGATGTGAGCTAGTGTTCCAGTCTACTTGTTTCCCCAGACAGACACAGAGCACTCACAGCTGAAGCATCAAAGCTGGGCTGACATTTGATTCTCTTTGAACTGGCATGAGATGAAAGATCCTGCCCTGCCCTTATTCACCCTCTGTCAATATACAGTTGAAGTTAAAAGTTTACATACACCTTAGACAAATACATTTAAACTCAGTTTTTCAAATTTCCTGACATTTAATCCTAGGAAAAATGTCCTGTTTTAGGTCAGTTAGGATGACCACTTTATTTTAAGATTGTGGAATGTCAGAATAATAGTAGAAAGAATGATTTATTTCAGCTTTTATTTCTTTCATCACATTCCCAGTGGGTCAAAAGTTTACATACACTCAATTAGTATTTGGTAGCATTGCCTTTAAATTGTTTAACTTGAGTCAAACATTTCGGGTAGCCTTCCACAAGCTTCCCACAATAAGTTGGGTTTTGGCCCATTCCTCCTGACAGAGCTGGTGTAACGGAGTCAGGTTTGTAGGCCTCCTTGCTTGCACACGCTTCTTCAGTTCTGCCCACACATTTTCTATAGGATTATATGATGGCCACTCCAATACCTTGACTTTGTTGTCCTTATGCCATTTTGCCACAACTTTGGAAGTATGCTTGGGGTCATTGTCCATTTGGAAGACCCATTTGCGACCAAGCTTTAACTTCCTGACTGATGTCTTGAGATTGCTTCAATATATTCACATAATTTTCCTGCCTCATGATGCCATCTATTTTGTGAAGTCCACCAGCAAAGCACCCCCACAACATGATGCTGCCACCCCCACAACATGATGCTGCCACCCCCGTGCTTCACTGTTGGGATGGTGTTCTTCGGCTTGCAAGCCTCCCCCTTTTTCCTCCTAACATAACGATGGTCATTATGGCCAAACAGTTCTATTTTTGTTTCATCAGACCAGAGGACATTTCTCCAAAAAGTACGATCTTTGTCCCCATGTGCAGTTGCAGACCGTAGTCTGGCTTTTTTATGGCGGTTTTGGAGCAGTGATTTCTTCCTTGCTGAGTGGACTTTCAGGTTATGTCAATATAGGACTTGTTTTACTGTGGATATAGATACTTTTGTACCAGTTTCCTCCAGCATCTTCACAAGGTCCTTTGCTGTTGTTCTGGGATTGATTTGCACTTTTCTCACCAAAGTACGTTCATCTCTAGGAGACAGAACGCGTCTCCTTCCTGACCGGTATGACGGCTGCGTGGTCCCGTGGTGTTTATACTTGCGTACTATTGTTTGTACAGATGAACGTGGTACCTTCAGACGTTTGGAAATTGCTCCCAAGGATGAACCAGACTTGTAGAAGTCTACCATTCTTCTTCTGAGGTCTTGGCTGATTTCTTTAGATTTTCCCATGATGTCAAGCAAAGAGGCACTGAGTTTGAAGGCAGGCCTTGAAATACATCCACAGGTGTGCCTACAATTGACTCAAATTATGTCAATTAGCCTATCAGAATCTTCTAAATCCATGACATCATTTTCTGGAATTTTCCAAGATGTTTAAAGGCACAGTCAACTTAGTGTATGTAAACGTCTGATTCACTGGAATTGTGATTAAGTGAAATAATCTGTCTGTAAACAATTGTTGGAAATTTACTTTTTATGCACAAAGTAGATGTCCTAACCGACTTGCCAAAACTATAGTTTTTTAACAAGAAATGTATGGAATGGTTTGAAAAACAAGTTTTAATGACTCCAAACTAAGTGTATGTAAACTTCCGACTTCAACTGTAGCATCTCTGATTCTCTTATTCACCCTCTGTCAGTATATCATCTCCCAATGCTGAACCTTATTCATCCTCTGGCAGTACAGCATCTCCCAATGCTGAACCTTACTCATCCTCTGTCAGTACAGCATCTCCCAATGCTGAACCTTATTCATCCTCTGGCAGTACAGCATCTCCCAATGCTGAACCTTATTCACCCTCTCAGTATATCATCTCCCAATGCTGAACCTTACTCATCCTCTGTCAGTACAGCATCTCCCAATGCTGAACCTTATTCATCCTCTGGCAGTACAGCATCTCCCAATGCTGAACCTTATTCACCCTCTCAGTATATCATCTCCCAATGCTGAACCTTATTCATCCTCTGGCAGTACAGCATCTCCCAATGCTGAACCTTACTCATCCTCTGTCAGTACAGCATCTCCCAATGCTGAACCTTACTCATCCTCTGTCAGTACAGCATCTCCCAATGCTGAACCTTACTCACCCTCTCAGTACATCATCTCCCAATGCTGAACCTTATTCATCCTCTGGCAGTACAGCATCTCCCAATGCTGAACCTTACTCACCCTGTCAGTACATCATCTCCCAATGCTGAACCTTATTCATCCTCTGTCAGTACAGCATCTCCCAATGCTGAACCTTACTCACCCTCTCAGTACATCATCTCCCAATGCTGAACCTTACTCATCCTCTGTCAGTACAGCATCTCCCAATGCTGAACCTTACTCATCCTCTGTCAGTACAGCATCTCCCAATGCTGAACCTTATTCATCCTCTGGCAGTACAGCATCTCCCAATGCTGAACCTTACTCATCCTCTGTCAGTACAGCATCTCCCAATGCTGAACCTTATTCACCCTCTCAGTATATCATCTCCCAATGCTGAACCTTATTCATCCTCTGGCAGTACAGCATCTCCCAATGCTGAACCTTACTCATCCTCTGTCAGTACAGCATCTCCCAATGCTGAACCTTATTCACCCTCTCAGTATATCATCTCCCAATGCTGAACCTTATTCATCCTCTGTCAGTACAGCATCTCCCAATGCTGAACCTTACTCATCCTCTGTCAGTACAGCATCTCCCAATGCTGAACCTTATTCACCCTCTCAGTATATCATCTTCCAATGCTGAACCTTATTCACCCTCTCAGTATATCATCTCCCAATGCTGAACCTTATTCATCCTCTCAGTATATCATCTCCCAATGCTGAACCTTATTCACCCTCTCAGTATATCATCTCCCAATGCTGAACCTTATTCACCCTCTGGCAGTACAGCATCTCCCAATGCTGAACCTTATTCACCCTCTCAGTATATCATCTCCCAATGCTGAACCTTATTCATCCTCTGGCAGTACAGCATCTCCCAATGCTGAACCTTATTCATCCTCTGGCAGTACAGCATCTCCCAATGCTGAACCTTATTCATCCTCTGGCAGTACAGCATCTCCCAATGCTGAACCTTATTCATCCTCTCAGTATATCATCTCCCAATACTGAACCTTATTCATCCTCTGGCAGTACAGCATCTCCCAATGCTGAACCTTATTCATCCTCTGGCAGTACAGCATCTCCCAATGCTGAACCTTATTCATCCTCTCAGTATATCATCTCCCAATACTGAACCGTATTCATCCTCTGGCAGTATATCATCTCCCAATACTGAACCTTATTCATCCTCTCAGTACAGCATCTCCCAATGCTGAACCTTATTCACCCTCTCAGTACAGCATCTCCCAATGCTGAACCTTATTCACCCTCTCAGTATATCATCTCCCAATGCTGAACCGTATTCATCCTCTCAGTATATCATCTCCCAATGCTGAACCTTATTCACCCTCTCAGTACAGCATCTCCCAATGCTGAACCTTATTCACCCTCTCAGTATATCATCTCCCAATGCTGAACCTTATTCACCCTCTCAGTATATCATCTCCCAATGCTGAACCTTATTCACCCTCTCAGTATATCATCTCCCAATGCTGAACCTTATTCACCCTCTCAGTATATCATCTCCCAATGCTGAACCTTATTCATCCTCTGGCAGTATATCATCTCCCAATGCTGAACCTTATTCACCCTCTCAGTATATCATCTCCCAATGCTGAACCTTATTCACCCTCTCAGTACAGCATCTCCCAATGCTGAACCTTATTCATCCTCTGGCAGTACAGCATCTCCCAATGCTGAACCTTATTCACCCTCTCAGTATATCATCTCCCAATGCTGATTCACCTTATTCATCTCAATGCTGCAGTACAGCATCTCCCAATGCTGAACCTTATTCACCCTCTCAGTATATCATCTCCCAATGCTGAACCTTATTCATCCTCTGGCAGTATATCATCTCCCAATGCTGAACCTTATTCACCCTCTCAGTACAGCATCTCCCAATGCTGAACCTTATTCATCTCCCAATGCTGAACCTTATTCACAGCATCTCCCAATGCTGAACCTTATTCATCCTCTGGCAGTACAGCATCTCACAACGCTGAATCTGGTTCATGGATAATGGATCCCTTATGAAGCTTTATAACCTCTGTCTCCTCAATGCTCCCAGGTGCCCCACTTCTGTAGCAGAGGAGCGAGCAGCACGATGAGACGCCAGTAGCCTCCCACCGTAGCATGGCCGCGTCACGTTCCTCGCGCGTCACAAGGTCATTGGTCGGGCTCAATGGATTGGACGAGAATTTCTGTGGCCGAACCCTCAGGAATCGCAGTATCGCCCAGCCGGAGGAGTGTCAGGGGTCACCTCTCCCCGGCAGCAGGGCCCCACGCTCTCCCAAGAAGAGACAGGATGACCAGGCCGGGGCCTCAGAGAAGCCTGGGGGTCACCAGGGAAAGGTAGCCCACCACAAGGCCACCTCAGTGGATGGGGAGACATGTGCAAGCCCCAGGAAGAGGGTCCTGTCCTGCTCAGAGAGAGAGGGGGTTGGGGATTCGGAGAAGGCTGAGAACTGTGAAGGGAGGGGGAAGGAGACGTCAGGTGCTGTGGGGAGGGATGCCTCGCCACTCCTCAAAAGGGCCAAACGGTGCTTCCGCTCTGGGGAGTCGCATGGATCCAGGGATGACCTCCCGTCTGTTCCCCCCATGCCCGTCATCTCCGCCTCCCCCTGTGCCCCCTTAACGACTGTCAAGGAGAACAGTGAAGGGGGTGACCTGCTCAGACAAAACTCCACCGCAGCCTCACCTTCCTCTTCTTCACCTGACCTCAACAAGGAGGAAGGAGAGGAGGAGGAGGATGACGGCCATGTTCAGAAGCTCCTGAACTCCAACCCCCATAAGTCCTGTATCGGGCTGGGGCAGACCAGCAGTAGCCCTGATGCTCAGACAAACTCCCTGTGTCTCAGCGCTGCCTCCAACACCACCTGTCCCGGTCCAGCACTGCTCAACGGCAGCCAGAGGGGGGCGCCCTGCCCCTCGCCCCCAGACCCCATAGTGCCTTGTAGAAACTATGATCCTGGTCAGCAGGAGGAGGGGGGTAAAGACACTGATCCTGGGCAGGAGGAGGGGGGTAAAGACTCTGATCCTGGGCAGGAGGAGGGGGTAAAGACACTGATCCTGGGCAGGAGGAGGGGGTAAAGACACTGATCCTGGGCAGGAGGAGGGGGTAAAGACACTGATCCTGGGCAGGAGGAGGGGGTAAAGGCTCTGATCCTGGGCAGGAGGAGGGGGTAAAGGCTCTGATCCTGGGCAGGAGGAAGGGGTAAAGACTCTGATCCTGGGCAGGAGGAGGGGGTAAAGACTCTGATCCTGGACAGGAGGAGGGGGTAAAGACTCTGATCCTGGGCAGGAGGAGGGGGTAAAGACACTGATCCTGGGCAGGAGGAGGGGGTAAAGACTCTGATCCTGGGCAGGAGGAGGGGGTAAAGACACTGATCCTGGGCAGGAGGAGGGGGTAAAGACTCTGATCCTGGGCAGGAGGAGGGGGGTAAAGACACTGATCCTGGGCAGGAGGAGGGGGTAAAGACACTGATCCTGGGCAGGAGGAGGGGGTAAAGACACTGATCCTGGGCAGGAGGAGGGGGTAAAGACACTGATCCTGGGCAGGAGGAGGGGGTAAAGACACTGATCCTGGGCAGGAGGAGGGGGTAAAGACACTGATCCTGGGCAGGAGGAGGGGGTAAAGACACTGATCCTGGGCAGGAGGAGGGGGTAAAGACACTGATCCTGGGCAGGAGGAGGGGGTAAAGACACTGATCCTGGGCAGGAGGAGGGGGTAAAGACACTGATCCTGGGCAGGAGGAGGGGGTGATGGGTAAAGACACTGATCCTGGGCAGGAGGAGGGGGGTAAAGACACTGATCCTGGGCAGGAGGAGGGGGTAAAGACACTGATCCTGGTCAGGAGGAGGGGGTAAAGACACTGATCCTGGACAGGAGGAGGGGGTAAAGACACTGATCCTGGGCAGGAGGAGGGGGGTAAAGACACTGATCCTGGGCAGGAGGAGGGGGTAAAGACACTGATCCTGGGCAGGAGGAGGGGGGTAAAGACACTGATCCTGGGCAGGAGGAGGGGGTAAAGACACTGATCCTGGTCAGGAGGAGGGGGGTAAAGACTCTGATCCTGGTCAGGAGGAGGGGGTAAAGACTCTGATCCTGGGCAGGAGGAGGGGGTAAAGACTCTGATCCTGGGCAGGAGGAGGGGGTAAAGACACTGATCCTGGGCAGGAGGAGGGGGTAAAGACACTGATCCTGGGCAGGAGGAGGGTGACACCGACCGAGGGGGTAAAGACTCTGATCCTGGGCAGGAGGAGGGGGTAAAGACACTGATCCTGGGCAGGAGGAGGGGGTAAAGACACTGATCCTGGGCAGGAGGAGGGGGTAAAGACTCTGATCCTGGGCAGGAGGAGGGGTAAAGACTCTGATCCTGGGCAGGAGGAGGGGGTAAAGACACTCTGATCCTGGGCAGGAGGAGGGGGTAAAGACACTGATCCTGGGCAGGAGGAGGGGGGTAAAGACACTGATCCTGGACAGGAGGAGGGGGTAAAGACACTGATCCTGGACAGGAGGAGGGGGTAAAGACACCTGATCCTGGGCAGGAGGAGGAGGTAAAGACACTGATCCTGGGCAGGAGGAGGGGGTAAAGACACTGATCCTGGGCAGGGAGGAGGGGGTAAAGACACTGATCCTGGGCAGGAGGAAGAGGTAAAGACACTGATCCTGGGAGGAGGAAGAGGTAAAGACTCTGATCCTGGGCAGGAGGAGGGGGTAAAGACACTGATCCTGGGCAGGAGGAGAGGTAAAGACACTGATCCTGGGCAGGAGGGGGGTAAAGGAGGATCCTGGTCCTGGGAGGAGGGGGGTAAAGACACTGATCCTGGGCAGGAGGAGGGGGTAAAGACTGATCCTGGACAGGAGGAGGGGGTAAAGACACTGATCCTGGCAGGAGGAGGGGGTAAAGACACTGATCCTGGGCAGGAGGAGG
>NC_068435.1:3248121-3293121 GCF_023373465.1 Oncorhynchus keta | reverse complement strand
ATAATGTGGTTATAACAGGTATATAATGTGGTTATGACAGGTATATAATATGGTTATAATATAATGTGGTTATAA
The DNA here is from genome assembly GCF_023373465.1 of Oncorhynchus keta. Taxonomy (NCBI): domain Eukaryota; kingdom Metazoa; phylum Chordata; class Actinopteri; order Salmoniformes; family Salmonidae; genus Oncorhynchus; species Oncorhynchus keta. Next base: position 3,293,046 of record NC_068435.1, on the reverse strand, counting down.
TAGGTATATAATGGTTATAACAGGTGTATAATATGGTTATAACAGGTATATAATGGTTATAACAGGTATATAAGGTGGTTATAACAGGTATATAATGGTTATAACAGGTATAATGTGGTTATAACAGGTGTATAATGTGGTTATAGCAGGTATATAATGTGGTTATAACAGGTATATAATGTGGTTATAACAGGTATATAATGTGGTTATAGCAGGTATATAATATGGTTATAACAGGTATATAATATGGTTATAACAGTGTATATAAATGTATATGGTTATAACAGGTATATAATATGGTTATAACAGGTATATATAATAACAGGTGTATAATATGGTTATAACAGGTGTATATGGTTATGGTGTATAATATGGTTATAACAGGTGTATATGGTTATAGCAGGTATATAATATGGTTATAACAGGTATATAATGTGGTTATGACAGGTATATAATGTGGTTATAGCAGGTATATAATGTGGTTAGAACAGGTATATAATGTGGTTATAGCAGGTATATAATGTGGTTATGACAGGTATATAATGTGGTTATAGCAGGTATATAATTTGGTTATAACAGGTATATAATGTGGTTAGAATAGGTATATAATGTGGTTATAACAGGTGTATAATGTGGTTATAGCAGGTATATAATGTGGTTATAACAGGTATATAATGTGGTTATGACAGGTATATAATGTGGTTATAGCAGGTATATAATGTGGTTATGACAGGTATATAATGTGGTTATAACAGGTATATAATATGGTTATAACAGGTATATAATATGGTTATAACATGTGTATATGGTTATAAAAGGTGTATAATATGGTTATAACAGGTGTATATGGTTATAGCAGGTATATAATGTGGTTATAACAGGTATATAATGTGGTTATGACAGGTATATAATATGGTTATAGCAGGTATATAATATGGTTATGACAGGTATATGTGGTTATGACAGGTATATAATGTGGTTATAACAGGTATATAATGTGGTTATAAGAAGTATATAATGTGGTTATAACTGGTATATAATATGGTTATAACAGGTATATAATGTGGTTATAGCAGGTATATAATGTGGTTATAGCAGGTATATAATGTGGTTATGACAGGTATATAATGTGGTTATAGCAGGTATATAATGTGGTTATAGCAGGTATATAATGTGGTTATAGCAGGTATATAATATGGTTATAACAGGTGTATAATATGGTTATAACAGGTGTATATGGTTATAACAGGTGTATAATATGGTTATAACAGGTGTAGGTATATAAAGGTGTGGTTATAACAGGTACAGGTTATAACAGGTATATAATGTGGTTATAACAGGTGTATAATATGGTTATAACAGGTATATAATATGGTTATAACAGGTATATAATATGGTTATAACAGGTATATGTGGTTATATGGTATATAACAGGTATAACAGGTATAATATGGTATATAATGTGGTTATAGGGTATATGTGGTTATAACAGGTATATAATGTGGTATAACAGGTATATAATGTGGTTATAACAGGTATATAATATGGTTATAGCAGGTATATAATGTGGTTATAACAGGTATATAATGTGGTTATACAGGTATATAATATGGTTATAACAGGTATATAATGTGGTTATAACAGGTATATAATGTGGTTATAGCAGGTATATAATGTGGGACAGGTTATAATGTGGTTATAGCAGGTATATAATATGGTTATAACAGGTATATAATGTGGTTATAGCAGGTATATAATGTGGTTAGAACAGGTATATAATGTGGTTATAGCAGGTATATAATGTGGTTATGACAGGTATATAATGTGGTTATAGCAGGGTAGGTATATAATGTGGTTAGAATATAATAAGGTTATATATATAATGTGGTTATAACAGGTATATAATGTGGTTATAACAGGTATATAATGTGGTTATAGCAGGTATATAATATGTTTATAACAGGTGTATAATATGGTTATAACAGGTGTATATGGTTATAACAGGTGTATAATATGGTTATAACAGGTGTATAATATGGTTATAACAGGTGTATATGGTTATAACAGGTGTATAATATGGTTATAACAGGTGTATATGGTTATAGCAGGTATATAATATGGTTATAACAGGTATATAATGTGGTTATAGCAGGTATATAATGTGGTTATAGCAGGTATATAATGTGGTTATGACAGGTATATAATGTGGTTATAGCAGGTATATAATATGGTTATAACAGGTATATAATGTGGTTATGACAGGTATATAATGTGGTTATAGCAGGTATATAATGTGGTTAGAACAGGTATATAATGTGGTTATAGCAGGTATATAATGTGGTTATGACAGGTATATAATGTGGTTATAGCAGGTATATAATTTGGTTATAACAGGTATATAATGTGGTTAGAATAGGTATATAATGGTTATGGTTATAATGTGGTTATAGCAGGTATATAATGTGGTTATAACAGGTATATAATGTGGTTATGACAGGTATATAATGTGGTTATAGCAGGTATATAATGTGGTTATAGCAGGTATATAATGTGATTATGACAGGTATATAATGTGGAGTTATAACAGGTATATAATATGGTTATATATATATGGTTATAACAGGTATATAATATGGTTATAACAGGTATATAATATGGTTATAACCAGGTATATAATGTGGTTATGACAGGTATATAATGGTTATTAGCAGGTATTATAGCAGGTATATACAGGTATATAATATGGTTATAACAGGTATATAATATGGTTATAGCAGGTATATAATATGGTTATGACAGGTATATAATGGTTATACAGGTATATAATATGGTTATAACAGGTATATAATGTGGTTATAACAGGTATATAATGTGGTTATAACAGGTATATAATATGGTTATAACAGGTATATAATGTGGTTATAGCAGGTATATAATGTGGTTATAACAGGTATATAATGTGGTATGACAGGTATATAATGTGGTTATAGCAGGTATATAATGTGGTTATATAATGTGGTTATGACAGGTATATAATATGGTTATAACAGGTATATAATATGGTATATGGTTATAACAGGTATATAATGTGGTTATAGACAGGTATATAATATGGTTATAACAGGTATATAATGTGGTTATAACAGGTATATAATGTGGTTATAACAGGTATATAATGTGGTTATGGTATATAATGTGGTTATAACAGGTATATAATGTGGTTATAACTGGTATATAATGGTTATGCAGGTATATATGGTTATAACAGGTATATAATATGGTTATAACAGGTATATAGCTCATGTGGTAGACAGGTATATAATGTGGTTATGACAGGTATATAATACTGGTTATAACTAAATGGTTATACAGGTATATATGGTTATAACAGGTATATAATATGGTTATAACAGGTATATAATGTGGTTATAGCAGGTATATAATATGGTTATGACAGGTATATGTGGTTGGTTAGAACAGGTATATAATGTGGTTATAACAGGTGTATAATGTGGTTATAGCAGGTATATAATGTGGTTATAACAGGTATATAATGTGGTTATAACAGGTATATAATGTGGTTATAGCAGGTATATAATGTGGTTATGACAGGTATATAATGTGGTTATAGCAGGTATATAATGTGGTTATAGCATGTATATAATGTGGTTATGACAGGTATATAATATGGTTATAACAGGTATATAATGTGGTTATAGCAGGTATATAATGTGGTTATAGCAGGTATATAATATGGTTATAACAGGTGTATAATATGGTTATAACAGGTGTATATGGTTATAACAGGTGTATAATATGGTTATAACAGGTGTATAATATGGTTATAACAGGTGTATAATATGGTTATAACAGGTGTATATGGTTATAACAGGTGTATAATATGGTTATAACAGGTGTATATGGTTATAGCAGGTATATAATATGGTTATAACAGGTATATAATGTGGTTATAACAGGTATATAATATGGTTATAGCAGGTATATAATGTGGTTATAACAGGTATATAATGTGGTTATAACAGGTATATAATGTGGTTATAACAGGTATATAATGTGGTTATAACAGGTATATAATGTGGTTATAACAGGTATATAATATGGTTATAACAGGTATATAATGTGGTTATAGCAGGTATATAATGTGGTTATAGCAGGTATATAATGTGGTTATAACAGGTATATAATGTGGTTATAGCAGGTATATAATGTGGTTATGACAGGTATATAATGTGGTTATAGCAGGTATATAATGTGGTTAGAACAGGTATATAATGTGGTTATAGCAGGTATATAATGTGGTTATGACAGGTATATAATGTGGTTATAGCAGGTATATAATTTGGTTATAACAGGTATATAATGTGGTTAGAATAGGTATATAATGTGGTTATAACAGGTGTATAATGTGGTTATAGCAGGTATATAATGTGGTTATAACAGGTATATAATGTGGTTATGACAGGTATATAATGTGGTTATGACAGGTATATAATGTGGTTATAGCAGGTATATAATGTGGTTATGGCAGGTATATAATATGGTTATAACAGGTGTATAATATGGTTATAACAGGTGTATATGGTTATAACAGGTGTATATGGTTATAACAGGTGTATAATATGATTATAACAGGTGTATAATATGGTTATAACATGTGTATATGGTTATAAAAGGTGTATAATATGGTTATAACAGGTGTATATGGTTATAGCAGGTATATAATATGGTTATAACAGGTATATAATGTGGTTATAGCAGGTATATAATGTGGTTATAGCAGGTATATAATGTGGTTATGACAGGTATATAATGTGGTTATAGCAGGTATATAATATGGTTATAACAGGTATATAATGTGGTTATGACAGGTATATAATGTGGTTATAGCAGGTATATAATGTGGTTAGAACAGGTATATAATGTGGTTATAGCAGGTATATAATGTGGTTATGACAGGTATATAATGTGGTTATAGCAGGTATATAATGTGGTTATAACAGGTATATAATGTGGTTATAACAGGTATATAATGTGGTTATAGCAGGTATATAATGTGGTTATAACAGGTATATAATGTGGTTATGACAGGTATATAATGTGGTTATGACAGGTATATAATGTGGTTATAGCAGGTATATAATGTGGTTATGGCAGGTATATAATGTGGTTATAACAGGTCTATAATATGGTTATAACAGGTATATATGGTTATAACAGGTATATAATGTGGTTATAGCAGGTATATATGGTTATAACAGGTATATAATATGGTTATAACAGGTATATAATGTGGTTATGACAGGTATATAATATGGTTATAGCAGGTATATAATATGGTTATGACAGGTATATGTGGTTATGACAGGTATATAATGTGGTTATAACAGGTATATAATGTGGTTATAACAGGTATATAATGTGGTTATAACTGGTATATAATATGGTTATAACAGGTATATAATGTGGTTATAGCAGGTATATAATGTGGTTATAGCAGGTATATAATGTGGTTATGACAGGTATATAATGTGGTTATAGCAGGTATATAATGGTATATAATGTGGTTATGACAGGTATATAATATGGTTATAACAGGTATATAATGTGGTTATGACAGGTATATAATGTGGTTATAGCAGGTATATAATATGGTTATAACAGGTGTATAATATGGTTATAACAGGTGTATATGGTTATAACAGGTGTATAATATGGTTATAACAGGTGTATAATATGGTTATAACAGGTGTATATGGTTATAACAGGTGTATAATATGGTTATAACAGGTGTATATGGTTATAGCAGGTATATAATATGGTTATAACAGGTATATAATGTGGTTATAGCAGGTATATAATGTGGTTATAGCAGGTATATGTGGTTATGACAGGTATATAATGTGGTTATAACAGGTATATAATGTGGTTATAACAGGTATATGATATGGTTATAGCAGGTATATAATGTGGTTATAACAGGTATATAATGTGGTTATAACAGGTATATAATATGGTTATAACAGGTATATAATGTGGTTATAGCAGGTATATAATGTGGTTATAGCAGGTATATAATGTGGTTATGACAGGTATATAATGTGGTTATAGCAGGTATATAATATGGTTATAACAGGTATATAATGTGGTTATAGCAGGTATATATTATGGTTATAACAGGTATATAATGTGGTTATAGCAGGTATATAATGTGGTTATAGCAGGTATATAATGTGGTTATGACAGGTATATAATGTGGTTATAGCAGGTATATAATGTGGTTAGAACAGGTATATAATGTGGTTATAGCAGGTATATAATGTGGTTATGACAGGTATATAATGTGGTTATAGCAGGTATATAATTTGGTTATAACAGGTATATAATGTGGTTAGAATAGGTATATAATGTGGTTATAACAGGTATATAATGTGGTTATAGCAGGTATATAATGTGGTTATACAGGTATATAATATGGTTATAACAGGTATATAATGTGGTTATAACAGGTATATAATATGGTTATAACAGGTATATAATGTGGTTATAACAGGTATATAATGTGGTTATGACAGGTATATAATGTGGTTATAGCAGGTATATAATGTGGTTATAGCAGGTATATAATGTGGTTATGACAGGTATATAATGTGGTTATAGCAGGTATATAATATGGTTATGACAGGTATATAATGTGGTTATGACAGGTATATAATATGGTTATAACAGGTATATAATGTGGTTATAGCAGGTATATAATGTGGTTATGACAGGTATATAATGTGGTTATAGCAGGTATATAATTTGGTTATAACAGGTATATAATGTGGTTAGAATAGGTATATAATGTGGTTATGACAGGTATATAATGTGGTTATAGCAGGTATATAATGTGGTTATAGCAGGTATATAATGTGATTATGACAGGTATATAATGTGGTTATAACAGGTATATAATATGGTTATAACAGGTATATAATGTGGTTATAGCAGGTATATAATGTGGTTATGACAGGTATATAATGTGGTTATAACAGGTATATAATGTGGTTATATAGGTATATAATATGGTTATAACAGGTATATAATGTGGTTATAGCAGGTATATAATGTGGTTATAACAGGTATATAATGTGGTTATAGCAGGTATATAATGTGGTTATGACAGGTATATAATGTGGTTATAGCAGGTATATAATGTGGTTATAACAGGTATATAATGTGGTTATACAGGTATATATATGGTTATAACAGGTATATAATGTGGTTATAGCAGGTATATAATGTGGTTATAGCAGGTATATAATGTGGTTATGACAGGTATATAATGTGGTTATAACAGGTATATAATGTGGTTATAACAGGTATATAATGTGGTTATAGCAGGTATATAATGTGGTTATGACAGGTATATAATGTGGTTATAGCAGGTATATAATTTGGTTATAACAGGTATATAATGTGGTTAGAATAGGTATATAATGTGGTTATAACAGGTATATAATGTGGTTATAGCAGGTATATAATGTGGTTATAACAGGTATATAATGTGGTTATGACAGGTATATAATGTGGTTATAGCAGGTATATAATGTGGTTATAGCAGGTATATAATGTGGTTATGACAGGTATATAATGTGGTTATAACTGGTATATAATATGGTTATAACAGGTATATAATGTGGTTATGACAGGTATATAATATGGTTATAACAGGTATATGTGGTTATAGCAGGTATATATGGTTATAACAGGTATATAATATGGTTATAACAGGTATATAATGTGGTTATAGCAGGTATATATGGTTATAACAGGTATATAATATGGTTATAACAGGTATATAATGTGGTTATGACAGGTATATAATATGGTTATAGCAGGTATATAATATGGTTATGACAGGTATATAATGTGGTTATGACAGGTATATGTGGTTATAACAGGTGTATAATGTGGTTATAGCAGGTATATAATGTGGTTATAACAGGTATATAATGTGGTTATGACAGGTATATAATGTGGTTATAGCAGGTATATAATGTGGTTATAGCAGGTATATAATATGGTTATAACAGGTGTATAATATGGTTATAACAGGTGTATAATATGGTTATAACAGGTGTATAATATGGTTATAACAGGTGTATATGGTTATAGCAGGTATATAATATGGTTATAACAGGTATATAATGTGGTTATAGCAGGTATATAATGTGGTTATAACAGGTATATAATGTGGTTATAACAGGTATATAATGTGGTTATAGCAGGTATATAATGTGGTTATGACAGGTATATAATGTGGTTATAGCAGGTATATAATGTGGTTATAATAGGTATATATGGTTATAGCAGGTATATAATGTGGTTATGACAGGTATATAATGTGGTTATAACAGGTATATAATGTGGTTATAACAGGTATATAATATGGTTATAACAGGTATATAATATGGTTATAACAGGTATATAATGGTTATAACAGGTATATATGGTTATAACAGGTTATAATATGGTTATATATAATATGGTTATAACAGGTGTATATGGTTATAACAGGTATATAATATGGTTATAACAGGTATATAATGTGGTTATAACAGGTATATGATATGGTTATAGCAGGTATATAATGTGGTTATAATAGGTATATAATGTGGTTATAATAGGTATATAATGTGGTTATAACTGGTATATAATATGGTTATAACAGGTATATAATGTGGTTATAGCAGGTATATAATGTGGTTATAGCAGGTATATAATGTGGTTGTGACAGGTATATAATGTGGTTATAGCAGGTATATAATGTGGTTATAACAGGTATATAATGTGGTTATAACAGGTATATAATGTGGTTATAACAGGTATATAATGTGGTTGCAGGTATATAATGTTATACAGGTATATAATATGGTTATAACAGGTGTATAATATGGTTATGGTATATATGGTTATAACAGGTATAATATGGTTATAACAGGTGTATAATATGGTTATAACAGGTGTATAATATGGTTATAACAGGTGTATAATATGGTTATAACAGGTGTATATGGTATACAGGTGTATAATATGGTTATAACAGGTATATAATGGTTATAGCAGGTATATAATATGGTTATAACAGGTATATAATGTGGTTATAGCAGGTATATAATGTGGTTATAGCAGGTATAGTGGTGGTTATGACAGGTATATAATGTGGTTATAACAGGTATATAATGTGGTATATATATATGATATGGTTATAGCAGGTATATAATGTGGTTATAATAGGTATATAATGTGGTTATAACTGGTATATAATATGGTTATAACAGGTATATAATGTGGTTATAGCAGGTATATAATGTGGTTATAACAGGTATATAATGTGGTTATAACAGGTATATAATGTGGTTATAACAGGTATATAATATGGTTATAACAGGTATATAATATGGTTATAGCAGGTGTATATGGTTATAACAGGTATATAATGTGGTTATAGCAGGTATATAATGTGGTTATAACAGGTATATAATGTGGTTATGACAGGTATATAATGTGGTTATAGCAGGTATATAATGTGGTTATAGCAGGTATATAATGTGGTTATGACAGGTATATAATGTGGTTATAACTGGTATATAATATGGTTATAACAGGTATATAATGTGGTTATAACAGGTATATAATGTGGTTATAACAGGTATATAATGTGGTTATAGCAGGTATATAATGTGGTTATAACAGGTATATAATGTGGTTATAACAGGTATATAATGTGGTTATAGCAGGTATATAATGTGGTTATAACAGGTATATAATGTGGTTATGACAGGTATATAATATGGTTATAGCAGGTATATAATATGGTTATAACAGGTATATAATGTGGTTATAACAGGTATATAATGTGGTTATACAGGTATATAATGTGGTTATAACAGGTATATAATGGTTATGACAGGTATATAATGTGGTTATAACAGGTATATAATGTGGTTATAACAGGTATATAATATGGTTATAACAGGTATATAATGTGGTTATAGCAGGTATATAAGGTGGTTATATATAATGTGGTTATACAGGTATATAATGTGGTTATAACAGGTATATAATGTGGTTATAGCAGGTATATAATATGGTTATAACAGGTATATAATGTGGTTATAGCAGGTATATAATATGGTTAAGGTATATAATGTGGTTATATGACAGGTATATAATGTGGTTATAGCAGGTATATAATGTGGTTATAACAGGTATATAATGTGGTTATAGCAGGTATATAATGTGGTTAGAACAGGTATATAATGTGGTTATAGCAGGTATATAATGTGGTTATGACAGGTATATAATGTGGTTATAGCAGGTATATAATTTGGTTATAACAGGTATATAATGTGGTTAGAATAGGTATATAATGTGGTTATAACATATAATGTGGTTATAACAGGTATATAATGTGGTTATAACAGGTATATAATGTGGTTATGACAGGTATATAATGTGGTTATAACAGGTATATAATGTGGTTATAGCAGGTATATAATGTGGTTATGACAGGTATATAATGTGGTTATAACTGGTTTATAATATGGTTATAACAGGTATATAATGTGGTTATAACAGGTATATAATATGGTTATAACAGGGTATAATGTGGTTATAGCAGGTATATAGGTATATAATATGGTTATAACAGGTATATAATGTGGTTATAACAGGTATATAATATGGTTATAACAGGTATATAATATGGTTATAACAGGTATATAATGTGGTTATGACAGGTATATAATATGGGCAGGTATATATATGACAGGTATATAATGTGGTTATGACAGGTATGTGGTTATGGTTATATAATGTGGTTATAACAGGTATATAATGTGGTTATAACAGGTATATAATGTGGTTATAACAGGTATATAATATGACAGGTATATAATTGGTTATACAGGTATATAATGTGGTTATAACAGGTATATAATGTGGTTATAACAGGTATATAATATGGTTATAACAGGTATATAATGTGGTTATAACAGGTATATAATGGTTATAGCAGGTATATAATATGGTTATAACAGGTATATAATGTGGTTATAGCAGGTATATAATGGTTATAGCAGGTATATATGTGGTTATGACAGGTATATAATGTGGTTATAACAGGTATATAATGTGGTTATAACAGGTATATAATGTGGTTATACAGGTATATAATGTGGTTATAACAGGTATATAATGTGGTTATAGGTATATAATGTGGTTATGACAGGTATATAATGTGGTTATAACAGGTATATAATGTGGTTATAACAGGTATATAATATGGTTATAACAGGGTATATAATATAACAGGTATATATGGTTATAACAGGTATATATAAAGGTGTATAATATGGTTATAACAGGTATATAATATGGTTATGGTTATAACAGGTGTATATGGTTATAGCAGGTATATAATATGGTTATAACAGGTATATAATGTGGTTATAACAGGTATATGATATGGTTATAACAGGTATATAATGTGGTTATAACAGGTATATAATGTGGTTATAACAGGTATATAATGTGGTTATAACTGGTATATAATATGGTTATAACAGGTATATAATGTGGTTATAGCAGGTATATAATGTGGTTATAGCAGGTATATAATGTGGTTATGACAGGTATATAATGTGGTTATAGCAGGTATATAATGTGGTTATAGCATGTATATAATGTGGTTATGACAGGTATATAATATGGTTATAACAGGTATATAATGTGGTTATAGCAGGTATATAATGTGGTTATAGCAGGTATATAATATGGTTATAACAGGTGTATAATATGGTTATAACAGGTGTATATGGTTATAACAGGTGTATAATATGGTTATAACAGGTATATAATATGGTATATGTATAATATGGTTACAGGTGTATAATAGGTTATAACAGGTATAATATGGTTATAACAGGTGTATAATATGGTTATAACAGGTGTATATGGTTATAGCAGGTATATAATATGGTTATAACAGGTATATAATGTGGTTATAGCAGGTATATAATAATGGTATATATGACAGGTATATAATGTGGTTATAACAGGTATATAATGTGGTTATAACAGGTATATAATATGGTTATAGCAGGTATATAATGTGGTTATAACAGGTATATAATGTGGTTATAACTGGTATATAATATGGTTATAACAGGTATATAATGTGGTTATAACAGGTATATAATGTGGTTATAGCAGGTATATAATGTGGTTAACAGGTATATAATGTGGTTATAACAGGTATATAATATGGTTATAACAGGTATATAATGTGGTTATAACAGGGTATATAGCAGGTATATAATGTGGTTATAACAGGTATATAATGTGGTTATAGCAGGTATATATAGGTATATAATGTGGTTATAGCAGGTATATAATTGGTTATAACAGGTATATAATGTGGTTAAATAGGTATATAATGGTTATAACAGGTGTATAATGTGGTTATAGCAGGTATATAATGTGGTTATAGCAGGTATATAATGTGGTTATACAGGTATATAATGTGGTTATAACTGGTATATAATATGGTTATAACAGGTATATAATGTGGTTATAACAGGTATATAATGTGGTTATAACAGGTATATAATGTGGTTATAACAGGTATATAATGTGGTTATGACAGGTATATAATGTGGTTATAACAGGTATATAAATGGTTATGACAGGTATATAATGTGGTTATGACAGGTATATAATATGGTTATAACAGGTATATAATGTGGTTATAGACAGGTATATAATGTGGTTATAACAGGTATATAATGTGGTTATAACAGGTATATAATGTGGTTATGACAGGTATATAATGTGGTTATAGCAGGTATATAATGTGGTTATAACAGGTATATAATGTGGTTATAGCAGGTATATAATGTGGTTAGAACAGGTATATAATGTGGTTACCCAGGTATATAATGTGGTTATGACAGGTATATAATGTGGTTATAGCAGGTATATAATTTGGTTATAACAGGTATATAATGTGGTTATAACAGGTATAATATGGTTATAACAGGTGTATAATATGGACAGGTATATAATGTGGTTATAACAGGTATATAATGTGGTTATAACAGGTATATAATGTGGTTATAACAGGTATATAATGTGGTTATAGCAGGTATATAATGTGGTTATGACAGGTATATAATGTATAATATGGTTATAACAGGTATATAATATGGTTATAACAGGTATATAATGGTTATAACAGGTGTATAATGTGGTTATAACAGGTATATAATGTGGTTATAACAGGTATATAATATGGTTATAACAGGTATATAATGTGGTTATAACAGGTATATATGTGGTTATAACAGGTATATAATGTGGTTATAACAGGTATATAATGTGGTTATGACAGGTATATAATGTGGTTATGACAGGTATATAATATGGTTATAGCAGGTATATAATGTGGTTATGACAGGTATATAATGTGGTTATAGCAGGTATATAATGTGGTTATGACAGGTATATAATGTGGTTATAGCAGGTATATAATATGGTTATGACAGGTATATAATGTGGTTATGACAGGTATATAATATGGTTATAACAGGTATATAATGTGGTTATAGCAGGTATATAATGTGGTTAGAACAGGTATATAATGTGGTTATAGCAGGTATATAATGTGGTTATGACAGGTATATAATGTGGTTATAGCAGGTATATAATTTGGTTATAACAGGTATATAATGTGGTTATAGCAGGTATATAATGTGGTTATAACAGGTATATAATGTGGTTATAGCAGGTATATAATGTGGTTATAACAGGTATATAATGTGGTTATAACAGGTATATAATGTGGTTATAACAGGTATATAATGTGGTTATAACAGGTATATAATGTGGTTATAACAGGTATATAATGTGGTTATAGCAGGTATATAATGTGGTTATAACAGGTATATAATGTGGTTATGCAGGTATATTGGTTATGACAGGTATATAATGTGGTTATAGCAGGTATATAATTTGTTATAACAGGTATATAATATGGTTATAACAGGTATATAATGTGGTTATAACAGGTATATAATGTGGTTATAACAGGTATATAATGTGGTTATAACAGGTATATAATGTGGTTATAACTGGTATATAATATGGTTATAACAGGTATATAATGTGGTTATAGCAGGTATATAATGTGGTTATAGCAGGTATATAATGTGGTTATGACAGGTATATAATGTGGTTATAGCAGGTATATAATATGGTTATAACAGGTATATAATATGGTTATAACAGGTGTATATGGTTATAACAGGTATATAATATGGTTATAACAGGTATATAATGTGGTTATAGCAGGTATATAATGTGGTTATAACAGGTATATAATGTGGTTATAACAGGTATATAATGTGGTTATAGCAGGTATATAATGTGGTTATAACAGGTATATAATGTGGTTATAGCAGGTATATAATGTGGTTATGACAGGTATATAATGTGGTTATAGCAGGTATATAATTTGGTTATAACAGGTATATAATGTGGTTATAACAGGTATATAATGTGGTTATAACAGGTATATAATGTGGTTATAACAGGTATATAATGTGGTTATAACAGGTATATAATGTGGTTATGACAGGTATATAATATGGTTATAACAGGTATATAATGTGGTTATAACAGGTATATAATGTGGTTATAACAGGTATATAATGGTTATAACAGGTATATAATATGGTTATAGCAGGTATATAATGTGGTTATGACAGGTATATAATGTGGTTATAGTTGGTTATAACAGGTATATAATGTGGTTAATAGGTATATAATGTGGTTATAACAGGTATATAATGTGGTTATAGCAGGTATATAATGTGGTTATAACAGGTATATAAGGTTATACAGGTATATAATGTGGTTATAACAGGTATATAATGTGGTTATAACAGGTATATAATGTGGTTATGACAGGTATATAATATGGTTATAACAGGTATATAATGTGGTTATAACAGGTATATAATGTGGTTATGACAGGTATATAATATGGTTATAACAGGTATATAATGGTTATAGTAGGTATATAATGTGGTTATAACAGGTATATAATGTGGTTATAGCAGGTATATGTGGTTAGAACAGGTATATAATGTGGTTATAGCAGGTATATAATGTGGTTATGACAGGTATATAATGTGGTTATAACAGGTATATAATGTGGTTAGAACAGGTATATAATGTGGTTATAGCAGGTATATAATGTGGTTATGACAGGTATATAATGTGGTTATAGCAGGTATATAATTTGGTTATAACAGGTATATAATGTGGTTATAGCAGGTATATAATGTGGTTAGAACAGGTATATAATGTGGTTATAGCAGGTATATAATGTGGTTATAACAGGTATATAATGTGGTTATAGCAGGTATATAATGGTTATAACAGGTATATAATGTGGTTATAACAGGTATATAATGTGGTTATAACAGGTCATTATATAGGTATATAATGTGGTTATACAGGTATATAATGTGGTTATAACAGGTATATAATGTGGTTATGACAGGTATATAATGTGGTTATAACAGGTATATAATGTGGTTATAACAGGTGGTTATAGGTATATGGTTATAACAGGTATATAATGGTTATAGCAGGTATATAATATGGTTATAGCAGGTATATGTGGTTAACAGGTATATAATGGTTATAACAGGTATATATGGTTATAACAGGTATATAATATTGTTATAACAGGTGTATATGGTTATGACAGGTATATAATATGGTTATAGCAGGTATATAATGTGGTTATGACAGGTATATAATATGGTTATAACAGGTATATGTGGTTATAGCAGGTATATATGGTTATAACAGGTATATAATATGGTTATAACAGGTATATAATGTGGTTATAGCAGGTATATAATGTGGTTATGACAGGTATATAATGTGGTTATAGCAGGTATATAATTTGGTTATAACAGGTATATAATGTGGTTAGAATAGGTATATGGTTATAACAGGTATATAATGTGGTTATAGCAGGTATATAATGTGGTTATAGCAGGTATATAATGGTTATGGTATATAATGTGGTTATGACAGGTATATAATGTGGTTATAGCAGGTATATAATGTGGTTAGAACAGGTATATAATGTGGTTATAGCAGGTATATAATGTGGTTATGACAGGTATATAATGTGGTTATAGCAGGTATATAATTTGGTTATAACAGGTATATAATGTGGTTAGAATAGGTATATAATGTGGTTATAACAGGTGTATAATGTGGTTATAGCAGGTATATAATGTGGTTATAGCAGGTATATAATATGGTTATAGCAGGTATATAATTTGGTTATAACAGGTATATAATGTGGTTAGAATAGGTATATAATGTGGTTATAACAGGTGTATAATGTGGTTATAGCAGGTATATAATGTGGTTATAACAGGTATATAATGTGGTTATGACAGGTATATAATGTGGTTATAGCAGGTATATAATGTGGTTATAGCAGGTATATAATGTGGTTATGACAGGTATATAATGTGGTTATAGCAGGTATATAATATGGTTATGACAGGTATATAATGTGGTTATGACAGGTATATAATATGGTTATAACAGGTATATAATGTGGTTATAGCAGGTATATAATGTGGTTAGAACAGGTATATAATGTGGTTATAGCAGGTATATAATGTGGTTATGACAGGTATATAATGTGGTTATAGCAGGTATATAATTTGGTTATAACAGGTATATAATGTGGTTATAGCAGGTATATAATGTGGTTAGAACAGGTATATAATGTGGTTATAGCAGGTATATAATGTGGTTATGACAGGTATATAATGTGGTTATAGCAGGTATATAATTTGGTTATAACAGGTATATAATGTGGTTAGAATAGGTATATAATGTGGTTATAACAGGTGTATAATGTGGTTATAGCAGGTATATAATGTGGTTATAACAGGTATATAATGTGGTTATGACAGGTATATAATGTGGTTATAACAGGTATATAATGTGGTTATAGCAGGTATATAATGTGGTTATAGCAGGTATATAATGTGGTTATGACAGGTATATAATGTGGTTATAGCAGGTATATAATGTGGTTATAACAGGTATATAATGTGGTTATAGCAGGTATATAATGTGGTTATGACAGGTATATAATGTGGTTATAGCAGGTATATAATGTGGTTATAACAGGTATATAATGTGGTTATAACAGGTATATAATGTGGTTATAACAGGTATATAATGTGGTTATAACTGGTATATAATATGGTTATAACAGGTATATAATGTGGTTATAGCAGGTATATAATGTGGTTATGACAGGTATATAATGTGGTTATAGCAGGTATATAATTTGGTTATAACAGGTATATAATGTGGTTATAATAGGTATATAATGTGGTTATAACAGGTATATAATGTGGTTATAGCAGGTATATAATGTGGTTATAACAGGTATATAATGTGGTTATAACAGGTATATAATGTGGTTATGACAGGTATATAATGTGGTTATAGCAGGTATATAATGTGGTTATGACAGGTATATAATGTGGTTATAACAGGTATATAATATGGTTATAACAGGTATATAATGTGGTTATGACAGGTATATAATATGGTTATAACAGGTATATGTGGTTATAGCAGGTATATATGGTTATAACAGGTATATAATATGGTTATAACAGGTATATAATGTGGTTATAGCAGGTATATATGGTTATAACAGGTATATAATATGGTTATAACAGGTATATAATGTGGTTATGACAGGTATATAATGTGGTTATAGCAGGTATATAATGTGGTTAGAACAGGTATATAATGTGGTTATAGCAGGTATATAATGTGGTTATGACAGGTATATAATGTGGTTATAACAGGTATATAATATGGTTATAACAGGTATATAATGTGGTTATGACAGGTATATAATATGGTTATAGCAGGTATATAATGTGGTTATGACAGGTATATAATGTGGTTATAACAGGTATATAATGTGGTTATAACAGGTATATAATGTGGTTATAACAGGTATATAATGTGGTTATAACAGGTATATAATATGGTTATAACAGGTGTATAATATGGTTATAACAGGTATATAATGTGGTTATAACAGGTATATAATATGGTTATAACAGGTATATAATATGGTTATAACAGGTGTATAATATGGTTATAACAGGTATATAATGGTTATAACAGTATATAATGTGGTTATAACAGGTATATAATGTGGTTATAGCAGGTATATAATGTGGTTATAACAGGTATATAATGTGGTTATAGCAGGTATATAATGTGGTTATGACAGGTATATAATGTGGTTATAACAGGTATATAATGTGGTTATAACAGGTATATAATGTGGTTAGCAGGTGGTTATGACAGGTATATAATGTGGTTATAGCAGGTATATAATTTGGTTATAACAGGTATATAATGTGGTTATAATAGGTATATAATGGTTATAACAGGTATATAATGTGGTTATAACAGGTATATAATGGTTATAACAGGTATATAATGTGGTTATAACAGGTATATAATGTGGTTATAACAGGTATATAATATGGTTATAACAGGTATATAATGTGGTTATAGCAGGTATATAATATGGTTATAACAGGTATATAATGTGGTTATAACAGGTATATAATGTGGTTATAACAGGTGTATATAATATTGTTATAACAGGTGTATATGGTTATAACAGGTATATAATATGGTTATAGCAGGTATATAATGTGGTTATGACAGGTATATAATGTGGTTATAACAGGTATATAATGTGGTTATAGCAGGTATATAATGTGGTTATAACAGGTATATAATGTGGTTATAACAGGTATATAATGTGGTTATAGCAGGTATATAATGTGGTTATGACAGGTATATAATGTGGTTATAGCAGGTATATAATTTGGTTATAACAGGTATATAATGTGGTTAGAATAGGTATATAATGTGGTTATAACAGGTGTATAATGTGGTTATAGCAGGTATATAATGTGGTTATAACAGGTATATAATGTGGTTATGACAGGTATATAATGTGGTTATAGCAGGTATATAATGTGGTTATAGCAGGTATATAATGTGGTTATGACAGGTATATAATGTGGTTATAACTGGGTTATAACAGGTATATAATGTGGTTATGACAGGTATATAATATGGTTATAACAGGTATATAATGGTTATAACAGGTATATATGGTTATAACAGGTATATAATATGGTTATAACAGGTATATAATGTGGTTATAACAGGTATAATGGTTATAACAGGTATATAATATGGTTATAACAGGTATATAATGTGGTTATGACAGGTATATAATATGGTTATAGCAGGTATATAATGTGGTTATGACAGGTATATAATGTGGTTATACAGGTATAATGTGGTTATAACAGGTGTATAATGTGGTTATAAGGTATATAATGTGGTAGCAGGTATATAATATGGTTATAACAGGTATATAATGTGGTTATAACAGGTATATAATATGGTTATAACAGGTATATAATATGGTTATGACAGGTATATAATGTGGTTATGACAGGTATAATGTGGTTATAGGTATATAATGTGGTTATGACAGGTATATAATATGGTTAAAGCAGGTATATAATATGGTTATGACAGGTATATAATGTGGTTATGACAGGTATATAATGTGGTTATAGCAGGTATATAATATGGTTATAACAGGTGTATAATATGGTTATAACAGGTGTATATGGTTATAACAGGTGTATAATATGGTTATAACAGGTGTATAATGTGGTTATAGCAGGTATATAATGTGGTTATAACAGGTATATAATGCGGTTATGACAGGTATATAATGTGGTTATAGCAGGTATATAATATGGTTATAACAGGTGTATAATATGGTTATAACAGGTATATAATATGGTTATAACAGGTATATAATGTGGTTATAACAGGTATATAATATGGTTATATATGGTTATACAGGTATATAATATGGTTATAACAGGTATATAATGTGGTTATAACAGGTATATAATGTGGTTATAGCAGGTATATGTGGTTATGACAGGTATATAATGTGGTTATAACAGGTATATAATGTGGTTATAACAGGTATATAGGTGGTTATAGCAGGTATATAATGTGGTTATAACAGGTATATAATGGTTATACAGGTATATAATGTGGTTATAGCAGGTATATAATGTGGTTATAACAGGTATATAAGGTATATAATGTTATGGTTATAACAGGTTATAGGTATATAATATGGTTATAACAGGTATATAATGTGGTTATAGCAGGTATATAATGTGGTTATGACAGGTATATAATGTGGTTATAGCAGGTATATAATGTGGTTATAACAGGTATATAATGTGGTTATAACAGGTATATAATGTGGTTATGACAGGTATATAATGTGGTTATAGCAGGTATATAATGTGGTTATAGCAGGTATATAATGTGGTTATGACAGGTATATAATGTGGTTATAACTGGTATATAATATGGTTATAACAGGTATATAATGTGGTTATGACAGGTATATAATATGGTTATAGCAGGTATATAATATGGTTATGACAGGTATATAATGTGGTTATGACAGGTATATAATGTGGTTATAACAGGTATATAATGTGGTTATGACAGGTATATAATGTGGTTAGAATAGGTATATAATGTGGTTAGAATAGGTATATAATGTGGTTATGACAGGTATATAATGTGGTTATAACTGGTATATAATATGGTTATAACAGGTATATAATGTGGTTATGACAGGTATATAATATGGTTATGACAGGTATATAATGTGGTTATGACAGGTATATAATATGGTTATAACAGGTATATAATATGGTTATGACAGGTATATAATGTGGTTATAACAGGTATGTGGTTATAACAGGTATATAAATATGGTTATAACAGGTATATAATGTGGTTATAACTGGTATATAATATGGTTATAACAGGTATATAATGTGGTTATGACAGGTATATAATGTGGTTATAGCAGGTATATAATATGGTTATACAGGTATATAATGTGGTTATAACAGGTATATAATATGGTTATAACAGGTATATAATGTGGTTATGACAGGTATATAATGTGGTTATAGCAGGTATATAATATGGTTATGACAGGTATATAATGTGGTTATATAATGTGGTTATAACAGGTATATAATGTGGTTATAGCAGGTATATAATGTGGTTATAACAGGTATATAATGTGGTTATGACAGGTATATAATGTGGTTATATATAATGTGGTTATAGCAGGTATATAATATGGTTATAACAGGTGTATAATATGGTTATAACAGGTATATATGGTTATAACAGGTATATAATATGGTTATAACAGGTATATAATGTGGTTATAACAGGTATATAATATGGTTATAACAGGTATATAATGGTTATAGGTATATAATATGGTTATAACAGGTGTATAATATGGTTATAACAGGTGTATATGGTTATAACAGGTGTATAATGGTTATAACAGGTATATAATGTGGTTATAACAGGTATATAATGTGGTTATGACAGGTATATAATGTGGTTATAACGGTATATAATGTGGTTATAGCAGGTATATAATATGGTTATGACAGGTATATAATATGGGTATATAATATGGTTATAGCAGGTATATAATATGGTTATAACAGGTATATAATGTGGTTATATGTGGTTATAACAGGTATATAATGTGGTTATAACAGGTATATAATGTGGTTATAACAGGTATATAATATGGTTATAACAGGTATATAATGTGGTTATAACAGGTATATAATGTGGTTAGTTATGACAGGTATATATGTGGTTATAACAGGTGTATAATGTGGTTATAGCAGGTATATAATGTGGTTATAACAGGTATATAATGTGGTTATGACAGGTATATAATGTGGTTATAACAGGTATATAATGTGGTTATAGCAGGTATATAATGTGGTTATGACAGGTATATAATGTGGTTATAACAGGTATATAAATGGTTATGGTATATAATGTGGTTATGACAGGTATATAATATGGTTATAACAGGTATATAAGGTTATATAATATGGTTATAACAGGTATATAATATGGTTATGGTATATAATGTGGTTATAACAGGTATATAATATGGTTATAACAGGTATATAATATGGTTATAACAGGTATATAATATGGTTATGACAGGTATATAATGTGGTTATGACAGGTATATAATGTGGTTATAACAGGTATATAATGTGGTTATAACAGGTATATAATGTGGTTATACAGGTATATAATGTGGTTATAGCAGGTATATAATATGGTTATACAGGTATATAATGTGGTTATGACAGGTATATAATATGGTTATAACAGGTATATAATATGGTTAACAGGTATATAATGGTTATACAGGTATATGTGGTTATAACAGGTATATAATGTGGTTATAACAGGTATATAATGTGGTTATAACAGGTATATAATATGGTTATATGGTATAATATGGTTATAACAGGTATATATGGTTATAACAGGTATATAATATGGTTATAACAGGTATATAATATGGTTATAGGTGTATAATATGGTTATAACAGGTATATATGGTTATAACAGGTATATAATATGGTTATAACAGGTATATAATGTGGTTATAACAGGTATATAATGTGGTTATAGCAGGTATATGGTTATGACAGGTATATAATGTGGTTATAACAGGTTATAACAGGTATATAATATGGTTATAACAGGTATATAAATGGTTATAACAGGTATATAATATGGTTATAACAGGTATATAATATGGTTATAACAGGTATATAATATGGTTATGTATAATGTATATAATATGGTTATAACAGGTATATAATGGTTATAGCAGGTATATAATGTGGTTATACAGGTATATAATGTGGTTATGACAGGTATATAATGTGGTTATACAGGTATATAATGTGGTTATGACAGGTATATATAAATGGTTATAACAGGTTATAATGTGGTTATAGCAGGTATATAATGTGGTTATAGCAGGTATATAATGTGGTTATGACAGGTATATAATGTGGTTATGACAGGTATATAATATGGTTATAACAGGTATATAATGTGGTTATAACAGGTATATAATGTGGTTATAACAGGTATATAATGTGGTTATAACAGGTATATAATGTGGTTATAACAGGTATATAATGTGGTTATAGCAGGTATATAATGTGGTTATACAGGTATATAAGGTATATAATGTGGTTATAACAGGTATATAATGTGGTTATAACAGGTATATAATGTGGTTATAACAGGTATAATATGGTTATAACAGGTATATAATATGGTTATGACAGGTATATAAGGTATATAATGTGGTTATAACAGGTATATAATGTGGTTATAGCAGGTATATAATGTGGTTATAGCAGGTATATAATGTGGTTATGACAGGTATATAATGTGGTTATAACAGGTATATAATATGGTTATAACAGGTATATAATGTGGTTATGACAGGTATATAATGTGGTTATACAGGTATATAATATGGTTATAACAGGTATATAATGTGGTTATGACAGGTATATAATGTGGTTATGACAGGTATATAATATGGTTATAACAGGTATATAATGTGGTTATGACAGGTATATAATATGGTTATAACAGGTATATAATGGTTATAACAGGTATATAATATGGTTATAACAGGTATATAATGTATAGCATATATATGGTTATAACAGGTATATAATATGGTTATAACAGGTATATAATGTGGTTATTATATAATATGGTTATAGCAGGTATATAATATGGTTATGACAGGTATTATGTGGTTATGACAGGTATATAATGGTTATAACAGGGTATAATGTGGTTATAACAGGTATATAATGTGGTTATAGCAGGTATATAATGTGGTTATGACAGGTATATAATGTGGTTATGACAGGTATATAATATGGTTATAACAGGTATATAATATGGTTATAACAGGTAGGTATATGTGGTTATAACAGGTATATAATGTGGTTATAACAGGTATATAATGTGGTTATAACAGGTATATAATATGGTTATAACAGGTATATAATGGTTATGGTTATGTTATAACAGGTATATAATATGGTTATAACAGGTATATGGTTATAAGGTATATAATATGGTTATAGCAGGTATATAATATGGTTATAACAGGTATATAATGTGGTTATAGCAGGTATATAATGTGGTTATAGCAGGTATATAATGTGGTTTATGGTTATAATGTGGTTATATAATGTGGTTATACAGGTATATATGGTTATAACAGGTATATAATATGGTTATAACAGGTATATAATATGGTTATAACAGGTATATAATATGGTTATAATAGGTATATATGGTTATAACAGGTATATAATATGGTTATAACAGGTATATAATGGTTATGACAGGTATATAATGTGGTTAGCAGGTATATAATGGTTATGGTTATAACAGGTATATAATGTGGTTATAGCAGGTATATAATTTGGTTATAACAGGTATATAATGTGGTTATAGCAGGTATATAATGTGGTTAGAACAGGTATATAATGTGGTTATAGCAGGTATATAATGTGGTTATAACAGGTATATAATGTGGTTATAACAGGTATATAATGTGGTTATAACAGGTATATAATGTGGTTATAACAGGTATATAATGTGGTTATAGCAGGTATATAATGTGGTTATGACAGGTATATAATGTGGTTATAGCAGGTATATAATGTGGTTATAGCAGGTATATAATGTGATTATGACAGGTATATAATGTGGTTATAACTGGTATATAATATGGTTATAACAGGTATATAATGTGGTTATGACAGGTATATAATATGGTTATAGCAGGTATATAATATGGTTATGACAGGTATATAATGTGGTTATGACAGGTATATAATATGGTTATAACAGGTATATAATGTGGTTATGACAGGTATATAATGTGGTTATAGCAGGTATATAATGTGGTTATAGCAGGTATATAATGTGGTTATGACAGGTATATAATGTGGTTATAACTGGTATATAATATGGTTATAACAGGTATATAATGTGGTTATGACAGGTATATAATATGGTTATAGCAGGTATATAATATGGTTATGACAGGTATATAATGTGGTTATGACAGGTATATAATATGGTTATAACAGGTATATAATGTGGTTATGACAGGTATATAATGTGGTTATAACAGGTATATAATGTGGTTATAACAGGTATATAATGTGGTTATAACAGGTATATAATATGGTTATAACAGGTATATAATGTGGTTATGACAGGTATATAATATGGTTATAGCAGGTATATAATATGGTTATAACAGGTATATAATGTGGTTATAACAGGTATATAATATGGTTATAACAGGTATATAATGGTTATGACAGGTATATAATAGGTTATAGCAGGTATATAATATGGTTATAACAGGTATATAATGTGGTTATGACAGGTATATGTGGTTATAACAGGTGTATAATGTGGTTATAGCAGGTATATAATGTGGTTATAACAGGTATATAATGTGGTTATGACAGGTATATAATGTGGTTATAGCAGGTATATAATGTGGTTATAGCAGGTATATAATATGGTTATAACAGGTGTATAATATGGTTATAACAGGTATATAATGTGGTTATATAGGTATAGGTGGTTATAACAGGTATATAATGGTTATAGCAGGTATATAATGTGGTTATGACAGGTATATAATGTGGTTATGACAGGTATATAATGGTTATAACAGGTGTATAATATGGTTATATATATGTGGTTATAACAGGTATATAATGTGGTTATAGCAGGTATATAATGTGGTTAGAACAGGTATATAATATGGTTATAGCAGGTATATAATGTGGTTATGACAGGTATATAATGTGGTTATAGCAGGTATATAATATGGTTATAACAGGTATATAATATGGTTATAACAGGTATATAATATGGTTATAACAGGTATATAATGTGGTTATAACAGGTATATAATATGGTTATAACAGGTATATAATATGGTTATAACAGGTATATAATGTGGTTATGACAGGTATATAATATGGTTATAGCAGGTATATAATATGGTTATGACAGGTATATAATGTGGTTATGACAGGTATATAATGTGGTTATAACAGGTATATAATGTGGTTATAACAGGTATATAATGTGGTTATAACAGGTATATAATATGGTTATAACAGGTATATAATGTGGTTATAGCAGGTATATAATGTGGTTATAACAGGTATATAATATGGTTATAACAGGTATATAATATGGTTATAACAGGTATATAATGGTTATAACAGGTGTATAATATGGTTATAACAGGTGTATAATATGGTTATAACAGGTATATAATATGGTTATAACAGGTGTATAATATGGTTATAACAGGTGTATATGGTTATAGCAGGTATATAATATGGTTATAACAAGTGTATAATATGGTTATAACAGGTGTATAATGTGGTTATAGCAGGTATATGTGGTTATAACAGGTATATAATATGGTTATAACAAGTGTATAATGTGGTTATAACAGGTATATAATATGGTTATAACAGGTATATAATGGTTATAACAGGTATATAATGTGGTTATAACAGGTATATAATGTGGTTATAACAGGTATATAATGTGGTTATGACAGGTATATAATGTGGTTATAACAGGTATATATATGGTTATAACAGATATAATGTGGTTATAACAGGTATATAATATGGTTATAACAGGTATATAATGTGGTTATAACAGGTATATAATGTGGTTATAACAGGTATATAATGTGGTTATAGACAGGTATATGTGGTTAGAACAGGTATATAATGGTTATGGTATATAATGTGGTTATGACAGGTATATAATGTGGTTATAGCAGGTATATAATTTGGTTATAACAGGTATATAATGTGGTTAGAATAGGTATATAATGTGGTTATAACAGGTGTATAATGTGGTTATAGCAGGTATATAATGTGGTTATAACAGGTATATAATGTGGTTATGACAGGTATATAATGTGGTTATAGCAGGTATATAATGTGGTTATAGCAGGTATATAATGTGGTTATGACAGGTATATAATATGGTTATAACAGGTATATAATATGGTTATAACAGGTATATAATGTGGTTATGACAGGTATATAATATGGTTATAACAGGTATATGTGGTTATAGCAGGTATATATGGTTATAACAGGTATATAATATGGTTATAACAGGTATATAATGTGGTTATAGCAGGTATATATGGTTATAACAGGTATATAATATGGTTATAACAGGTATATAATGTGGTTATGACAGGTATATAATATGGTTATAGCAGGTATATAATATGGTTATGACAGGTATATAATGTGGTTATAACAGGGTATAGGTATATAATGGTTGGTATATAATATGGTTATACAGGTATAATATGGTTATGACAGGTATATAATGTGGTTATGACAGGTATATAATGTGGTTATAGCAGGTATATAATGTGGTTATGACAGGTATATAATGTGGTTATAACTGGTATATAATATGGTTATAACAGGTATATAATGTGGTTATGACAGGTATATAATATGGTTATAGCAGGTATATAATATGGTTATAACAGGTGTATAATATGGTTATAACAGGTGTATATGGTTATAACAGGTGTATAATATGGTTATAACAGGTGTATAATATGGTTATAACAGGTGTATAATATGGTTGTAACAGGTGTATATGGTTATAACAGGTGTATAATATGGTTATAACAGGTGTATATGGTTATAGCAGCTATATAATATGGTTATAACAGGTATATAATGTGGTTATAGCAGGTATATAATGTGGTTATGACAGGTATATAATGTGGTTATAACAGGTATATAATGTGGTTATACAGGTATATAATGTGGTTATAACAGGTATATAATGTGGTTATAACAGGTATATAATGTGGTTATAACAGGTATATAATGGTTATAACAGGTATATAATGTGGTTAGGTATATAATGTGGGACAGGTATATAATGTGGTTATAACAGGTATATAATGTGGTTATAACAGGTATATAAATGGTTATAACAGGTATATATGTGGTTATGACAGGTATATAATGTGGTTATAGGTATATAATGTGGTTATAACAGGTATATAATGTGGTTATGACAGGTATATAATGTGGTTATGACAGGTATATAATGTGGTTATAACAGGTATATGTGGTTATAACAGGTATATAATATGGTTATAACAGGTATATAATGTGGTTATAACAGGTATATAATGTGGTTATAACAGGTATATAATGTGGTTATAACAGGTATATAATGTGGTTATATAATGTGGTTATAGCAGGTATATAATATGGTTATAACAGGTATATAATATGGTTATAACAGGTATATAATGTATAATATGGTTATAACAGGGTATAATATGGTTATAACAGGTATATAATATGGTTATAACAGGTATATATAATATGGTTATAACAGGTATATAATATGGTTATAACAGGTATATAATGTGGTTATAGCAGGTATATAATGTGTGGTTATGTGGTTATGACAGGTATATAATGTGGTTATAACAGGTATATAATGTGGTTATAACAGGTATATAATGTGGTTATAACAGGTATATAATGTGGTTATATGTGGTTACAGGTATATAATGTGGTTATAACAGGTATATATGTGGTTATGACAGGTATATAATGTGGTTATAGCAGGTATATAATATGGTTATAACAGGTATATAATGTGGTTATAACAGGTATAGGTATATAATGGTTATAGCAGGTATAACAGGTATATAATGTGGTTATGACAGGTATATAATGTGGTTATAACAGGTATATAATGTGGTTATAACAGGTATATAATGTGGTTATACAGGTATATAATATGGTTATAACAGGTATATAATGTGGTTATAGCAGGTATATAATTGGTTATAACAGGTATATAATGTGGTTATAATAGGTATATAATATGGTTATAACAGGTATATAATGTGGTTATAGCAGGTATATAATGTGGTTATAGACAGGTATATAATATGGTTAACAGGTACAGGTATATAATGTGGTTATAACAGGTATATAATGTGGTTATAACAGGTATATAATGTGGTTATAACAGGTATATAATGTGGTTATAACAGGTATATAATATGGTTATAACAGGTATATAATGTGGGACAGGTATATAATATGGTTATAACAGGTACAGGTATATATAATGGTTATAACAGGTATATAATATGGTTATAACAGGTATATAATGTGGTTATAACAGGTATATTATGGTTATAACAGGTATATAATATGGTTATAACAGGTATATAATGTGTTATATGACAGGTATATAATGTGGTTATAGCAGGTATATAATATGGTTATAACAGGTATATATATGACAGGTATATAATGTGGTTATAACAGGTATATAATGTGGTTATAGCAGGTATATAATGTGGTTATAACAGGTATATAATGTGGTTATGACAGGTATATAATATGGTTATAACAGGTATATAATGTGGTTATGACAGGTATATAATGTGGTTATAGCAGGTATATATGGTTATAACAGGTATATAATATGGTTATAACAGGTATATAATGTGGTTATAACAGGTGTATAATGTGGTTATAGCAGGTATATAATGTGGTTATAACAGGTATATAATGTGGTTATGACAGGTATATAATGTGGTTATAGCAGGTATATAATGTGGTTATAGCAGGTATATAATATGGTTATAACAGGTGTATAATATGGTTATAACAGGTGTATATGGTTATAACAGGTGTATAATATGGTTATAACAGGTGTATAATATGGTTATAACAGGTGTATAATATGGTTATAACAGGTGTATAATATGGTTATAACAGGTGTATAATATGGTTATAACAGGTGTATAATATGGTTATAACAGGTGTATAATATGGTTATAACAGGTATATAATATGGTTATAACAGGTATATAATGTGGTTATAGCAGGTATATAATGTGGTTATAGCAGGTATATAATGTGGTTATGACAGGTATATGTGGTTAGAACAGGTATATAATGTGGTTATAGCAGGTATATAATGTGGTTATGACAGGTATATAATGTGGTTATAACAGGTATATAATGTGGTTAGAATAGGTATATAATGTGGTTATAGCAGGTATATATATAATATGGTTATAACAGGTATATAATGTGGTTATAACAGGTATATAATGTGGTTATAACAGGTATATAATGTGGTTATAACAGGTATATAATGTGGTTATAACAGGTATATAATATAGCAGGTATATATGGTTATAGCAGGTATATAATGTGGTTATATGACAGGTATATAATGTGGTTATGACAGGTATATAATGTGGTTATAGCAGGTATAATGTGGTTAGAACAGGTATATAATGTGGTTATAGCAGGTATATAATGTGGTTATGACAGGTATATAATGTGGTTATAGCAGGTATATAATTTGGTTATAACAGGTATATAATGTGGTTAGAATAGGTATATAATGTGGTTATAACAGGTATATAATGTGGTTATAGCAGGTATATAATGTGGTTATAACAGGTATATAATGTGGTTATGACAGGTATATAATGTGGTTATAGCAGGTATATAATGTGGTTATAACAGGTATATAATGTGGTTATGACAGGTATATAATGTGGTTATAACAGGTATATAATATGGTTATAACAGGTATATAATGTGGTTATGACAGGTATATAATATGGTTATAACAGGTATATGTGGTTATAGCAGGTATATATGGTTATAACAGGTATATAATATGGTTATAACAGGTATATAATGTGGTTATAGCAGGTATATATGGTTATAACAGGTATATAATATGGTTATAACAGGTATATAATGTGGTTATGACAGGTATATAATATGGTTATAGCAGGTATATAATATGGTTATGACAGGTATATAATGTGGTTATGACAGGTATATGTGGTTATAACAGGTGTATAATGTGGTTATAGCAGGTATATAATATGGTTATAACAGGTATATAATGTGGTTATGACAGGTATATAATGTGGTTATAGCAGGTATATAATATGGTTATAACAGGTATATAATGTGGTTATAACAGGTATATAATGTGGTTATAACAGGTATATAATGTGGTTATAACAGGTATATAATGTGG
Organism: Oncorhynchus keta; assembly: GCF_023373465.1. Taxonomy (NCBI): domain Eukaryota; kingdom Metazoa; phylum Chordata; class Actinopteri; order Salmoniformes; family Salmonidae; genus Oncorhynchus; species Oncorhynchus keta. Next base: position 3,261,684 of record NC_068435.1, on the reverse strand, counting down.
TTATAACAGGTATATAACATGGTTATAACAGGTGTATAATATGGTTATAACAGGTATATAATGTGGTTATAACAGGTATATAATATGGTTATAACAGGTGTATAATATGGTTATAACAGGTGTATAATATGGGTATATGGTTATACAGGTATATAATATGGTTATAACAGGTATATAATGTGGTTATAGCAGGTATAGGTATAGGTATATGTGGTTATGACAGGTATATAATGTGGTTATAACAGGTATATAATGTGGTTATAACAGGTATATAATATGGTTATAACAGTGTTATAACAGGTATATAATATGGTTATAACAGGTATATAATATGGTTATAACAGGTATATAATATGGTTATAACAGGTATATATGGTTATAGCAGGTATATAATATGGTTATAACAGGTATATAATGTGGTTATAGCAGGTATATAATGTGGTTATATACATGGTTATACAGGTATATAATGTGGTTATAACAGGTATATAATGTGGTTATAACAGGTATATAATGTGGTTATAGCAGGTATATAATGTGGTTATAGCAGGTATATAATGTGGTTATAACAGGTATATAATGTGGTTATAGCAGGTATATAATGTGGTTATAACAGGTATATAATGTGGTTATAACAGGTATATAATGTGGTTATAACAGGTATATAATGTGGTTATAGCAGGTATATAATGTGGTTATAACAGGTATATAATGTGGTTATGACAGGTATATAATGTGGTTATAGCAGGTATATAATGTGGTTATAGCAGGTATATAATGTGGTTATGACAGGTATATAATGTGGTTATAACTGGTATATAATATGGTTATAACAGGTATATAATGTGGTTATGACAGGTATATAATATGGTTATAGCAGGTATATAATATGGTTATGACAGGTATATAATGTGGTTATGACAGGTATATAATGTGGTTATAGCAGGTATATAATGTGGTTATAACAGGTATATAATGTGGTTATAGCAGGTATATAATATGGTTATAGCAGGTATATAATGTGGTTATGACAGGTATATAATGTGGTTATAACAGGTATATAATATGGTTATAACAGGTATATAATGTGGTTATGACAGGTATATAATATGGTTATAGCAGGTATATAATATGGTTATGACAGGTATATAATGTGGTTATGACAGGTATATAATATGGTTATAACAGGTATATAATGTGGTTATAACAGGTATATAATGTGGTTATAACAGGTATATATGGTTATAACAGGTATATAATATGGTTATAACAGGTATATAATGTGGTTATAACAGGTATATAATATGGTTATAACAGGTATATAATGTGGTTATAACAGGTATATAATATGGTTATAGCAGGTATATAATATGGTTATGACAGGTATATAATGTGGTTATAACAGGTATATAATATGGTTATAACAGGTATATAATGTGGTTATGACAGGTATATAATATGGTTATAACAGGTATATAATATGGTTATAACAGGTATATAATGTGGTTATGACAGGTATATATGGTATATAATGTGGTTATAGCAGGTATATAATGTGGTTATAACAGGTATATAATGTGGTTATAATAGGTATATAATGTGGTTATAACAGGTATATAATATGGTTATAACAGGTGTATAATATGGTTATAACAGGTATATAATGGTTATAACAGGTATATAATGTGGTTTATAACAGGTATATGACAGGTATATAATGTGGTTATGACAGGTATATAATATGGTTATAGGTATATAATGTGGTTATGACAGGTATATAATGTGGTTATAACAGGTATATAATGTGGTTATAACAGGTATATAATGTGGTTATAACAGGTATATAATGTGGTTATAACAGGTATATATATAGCAGGTATATAATGTGGTTATAACAGGTATATAATATGGTTATAACAGGTATATAATATGGTTATAACAGGTATATATGGTTATGACAGGTATATAATATGGTTATAACAGGTATATAATGTGGTTATATATGGTTATGACAGGTATATAATGTGGTTATAGCAGGTATATAATGTGGTTATAGCAGGTATATAATGGTTATGACAGGTATATAATGTGGTTATATAATGTGGTTATAACAGGTATATAATGTGGTTATAACAGGTATATAATGTGGTTATAACAGGTATATAATGTGGTTATAACAGGTATATAATGTGGTTATAACAGGTATATAATGTGGTTATAACAGGTATATAATATGGTTATAACAGGTATATAATATGGTTATAACAGGTTATACATGGTTATAATATGGTTATAACAGGTGTATAATATGGTTATAACAGGTGTATAATATGGTTATAACAGGTGTATAATATGGTTATAACAGGTGTATATAATATGGTTATAGCAGGTATATATATGGTTATAACAGGTATATAATGTGGTTATAACAGGTATATAATGTGGTTATAGCAGGTAGGTATATAATGTGGTTATAACAGGTATATAATGTGGTTATAACAGGTATATAATATGGTTATACAGGTATATAATGTGGTTATAGCAGGTATATAATGTGGTTATAGCAGGTATATAATGTGGTTATAGCAGGTATATATGGTTATAACAGGTATATAATGTGGTTATAACAGGTATATAATGTGGTTATAACAGGTATATAATGTGGTTATACAGGTATATAATGTGGTTATAACAGGTATATAATGTGGTTATAACAGGTATATAATGTGGTTATAACAGGTATATAATGTGGTTATAACAGGTATATAATGTGGTTATAACAGGTATATAATGTGGTTATAGCAGGTATATAATGTGGTTATAACAGGTATATAATGTGGTTATAGCAGGTATATAATGGTTATAACAGGTATATAATGTGGTTAGAATAGGTATATAATGTGGTTATAACAGGTATATAATGTGGTTATAACAGGTATATAATGTGGTTATAACAGGTATATAATGTGGTTATAACAGGTATATAATGGTTATAACAGGTATATAATGTGGTTAACAGGTATATAATGTGGTTATGACAGGTATATAATGGTGGTATATAATATGGTTATAACAGGTATATAATATGGTTATAACAGGTATATAATATGGTTATAACAGGTATATAATGGTTATACAGGTATATATGGTTATAACAGGTATATAATATGGTTATAACAGGTATATAATGTGGTTATAACAGGTATATATGGTTATAACAGGTATATAATATGGTTATAACAGGTATATAATGTGGTTATGACAGGTATATAATATGGTTATAGCAGGTATATAATATGGTTATATAATGTGGTTGGTTATAACAGGTATATAATGTGGTTATAGCAGGTATATATGGTTATGACAGGTATATAATGTGGTTATACAGGTATATAATATGGTTATGACAGGTATATAATGTGGTTATAATAATGTGGTTATAACAGGTATATAATGTGGTTATAACAGGTATATAATGTGGTTATAATAGGTATATAATATGGTTATAACAGGTATATAATGTGGTTATACAGGTATATAATGTGGTTATAACAGGTATATAATATGGTTATAACAGGTATATATGGTTATAACAGGTATATAATATGGTTATAACAGGTATAATATGGTTATAATGTATAATATGGTTATAACACAGGTTATATATATAATATGGTTATAACAGGGTATATAAATGTGGTTATATAACAGGTATATAATGTGGTTATAACAGGTATATAATGTGGTTATAACAGGTATATAATGTGGTTATAACAGGTATATAATGGTTATAACAGGTATATTATGTTATAACAGGTATATATATACAGGTATATATATGGTTATAACAGGTATATAATGTGGTTATAGCAGGTATATAATGTGGTTATAACAGGTATATATGGTTATGACAGGTATATAATGTGGTTATAGCAGGTATATAATGTGGTTATAACAGGTATATAATATGGTTATACAGGTATATAATATGGTTATATATAATGGTTATGACAGGTATATAATACAGGTATATAATGTGGTTATAGCAGGTATATAGGTATATAATATGGTTATAACAGGTATATATTGTGGTTATAGCAGGTATATATGGTTATAACAGGTATATAATATGGTTATAACAGGTATATAATGTGGTTATGACAGGTATATAATATGGTTATAGCAGGTATATAATATGGTTATGACAGGTATATAATGTGGTTATAGCAGGTATATAATTTGGTTATAACAGGTATATAATGTGGTTAGAACAGGTGTATATGGTTATAGCAGGTGTATAATATGGTTATAACAGGTGTATAATATGTTTATAACAGGTGTATATGGTTATAACAGGTGTATAATATGGTTATGACAGGTATATAATGTGGTTATAGCAGGTATATAATATGTTTATAACAGGTGTATAATATGGTTATAACAGGTGTATATGGTTATAACAGGTATATAATAATGTGGTTATAACAGGTATATAATGTGGTTATAACAGGTATATAATGTGGTTATAACAGGTATATAATGTGGTTATATATATAATGTGGTTATAACAGGTATATAATGTGGTTATAACAGGTATATAATGTGGTTATGACAGGTATATAATGTGGTTATATGGTTATAACAGGTATATAATGTGGTTATAGCAGGTATATAATATGGTTATTATATAATGTGGTTATAGCAGGTATATAATGTGGTTATAGCAGGTATATAATGTGGTTATAGGTATATAATGTGGTTATAGGTATATAATGTGGTTATAACAGGTGTATAATGTGGTTATAGCAGGTATATAATGTGGTTATAGCAGGTATATAATATGCTTATAGCAGGTATATAATTTGGTTATAACAGATATATAATGTGGTTAGAATAGGTATATAATGTGGTTATAACAGGTGTATAATGTGGTTATAGCAGGTATATGTGGTTATAACAGGTATATAATGTGGTTATGACAGGTATATAATATGGTTATAACAGGTATATGTGGTTATAGCAGGTATATATGGTTATAACAGGTATATAATATGGTTATAACAGGTATATAATGTGGTTATAGCAGGTATATATGGTTATAACAGGTATATAATGTGGTTATAACAGGTATATAATGTGGTTATAACAGGTATATAATGTGGTTATAACAGGTATATAATGTGGTTATAACAGGTATATAATGTGGTTATGGTATATGGTTATAACAGGTATATAAATGGTTATAACAGGTATATAATGTGGTTATAGCAGGTATATATGGTTATAACAGGTATATAATATGGTTATGGTTATAACAGGTATATAAATGGTTATAGCAGGTATATATATGGTTATGACAGGTATATAATGTGGTTATGACAGGTATATATGTGGTTATAACAGGTATATAATGTGGTTATAACAGGTATATAATGTGGTTATAACAGGTATATAATATGGTTATAACAGGTATATAATGTGGTTATGACAGGTATATAATGTGGTTATAGCAGGTATATAATATGGTTATAACAGGTATATAATGTGGTTATAACAGGTATATAATGGTGGTATATAACAGGTATATAATGGTTATAACAGGTATATAATGTGGTTATAACAGGTATATAATGTGGTTATAACAGGTATATAATATGGTTATAACAGGTATATAATGTGGTTATAGCAGGTATATAATGTGGTTATAGCAGGTATATAATATGGTTATAACAGGGTATAATATGGTTATAACAGGTGTATAATGGTTATAACAGGTGTATGGTTATAACAGGTGTATAATATGGTTATAACAGGTGTATAATATGGTTATAACAGGTGTATAATATGGTTATAACAGGTATATAATATGGTTATAACAGGTATAATATGGTTATAACAGGTATATAATATGGTTATAACAGGTATATAATGTGGTTATACAGGTATATAATGTGGTTATAGCAGGTATATAATGTGGTTATAACAGGTATATAATGGTTATAACAGGTATATAATGTGGTTATACAGGTATATAATGTGGTTATAGCAGGTATATAATGTGGTTATAACAGGTATATAATGTGGTTATACAGGTATATAATGTTATGGTTATAATGTGGTTATAGCAGGTATATAATATGGTTATAACAGGTATATAATGTGGTTATAGCAGGTATATAATGTGGTTATAACAGGTATATAATGTGGTTATAACAGGTATATAATGTGGTTATAACAGGTATATAATGTGGTTATGACAGGTATATAATGTGGTTATAACAGGTATATAATGTGGTTATAACAGGTATATAATGTGGTTATAACAGGTATATAATGTGGTTATAACAGGTATATAATATGGTTATAGCAGGTATATAATATGGTTATAACAGGTATATAATGTGGTTATGACAGGTATATAATATGGTTATAACAGGTATATAATGTGGTTATGACAGGTATATAATATGGTTATAACAGGTATATGTGGTTATAGCAGGTATATATGGTTATAACAGGTATATAATATGGTTATAACAGGTATATAATGTGGTTATAGCAGGTATATAATGTGGTTATAGCAGGTATATAATGTGGTTATGACAGGTATATAATGTGGTTATAACTGGTATATAATATGGTTATAACAGGTATATAATGTGGTTATAGCAGGTATATAATGTGGTTATGACAGGTATATAATGTGGTTATAGCAGGTATATAATTTGGTTATAACAGGTATATATATATAGCAGGTATATAATATGGTTATAACAGGTATATAATGTGGTTATATATAACAGGTATATAATGTGGTTATAACAGGTATATAATGTGGTTATGACAGGTATATAATGTGGTTATAACAGGTATATAATGTTATGGTAATATGGTTATAACAGGTATATAATGTGGTTATAACAGGTATATAATGTGGTTATAACAGGTATATAATGTGGTTATAACAGGTATATAATGTGGTTATAGCAGGTATATAATGTGGTTATAGCAGGTATATAATATGGTTATAACAGGTATATAATGTGGTTATAACAGGTATATAATATGGTTATAACAGGTTATATAATGGTTATAACAGGTGTATAATAATGGTTATAATATGGTTATAACAGGTATATAATATGGTTATAACAGGTGTATAATATGGTTATAACAGGTGTATATGGTTATAACAGGTATATAATATGGTTATAACAGGTTATAATAGGTATATAATGTGGTATTATATGGTTATAACAGGTATATAATGTTATGGTATATATAGCAGGGTATAATGTGGTTATGACAGGTATATAATGTGGTTATAACAGGTATATAATGTGGTTATAACAGGTATATAATATGGTATATATGTGGTTATAGCAGGTATATAATGTGGTTATAACAGGTATATAATGTGGTTATAACAGGTATAGGTATATATATAATGTGGTTATGACAGGTATATAATGTGGTTATGACAGGTATATAATGTGGTTATAGCAGGTATATAATATGGTTATAACAGGTATATAATGTGGTTATAGCAGGTATATAATGTGGTTATAGGTATATAATGTGGTTATAACAGGTATATAATGTGGTTATAACAGGTATATAATGTGGTTATAACAGGTATATAATGGTTATAGCAGGTATATAATGTGGTTATAACAGGTATATAATGTGGTTATGACAGGTATATAATGTGGTTATAGCAGGTATATAATGTGGTTATAGCAGGTATATAATGTGGTTATGACAGGTATATATGTGGTTATAATGGTATATAATATGGTTATAACAGGTATATAATGTGGTTATAACAGGTATATAATATGGTTATAACAGGTATATAATGTGGTTATAACAGGTATATAATGTGGTTATAACAGGTATATAATGTGGTTATAGGTATATATGGTTATAACAGGTATATATGGTTATAACAGGTGGTTATGACAGGTATATAATATGGTTATAGCAGGTATATAATATGGTTAACAGGTATATAATGTGGTTATAACAGGTATATAATGTGGTTATAACAGGTATATAATGTGGTTATAACAGGTATATAATGTGGTTATAACAGGTATATAATGTGGTTATGACAGGTATATAATGTGGTTATAACAGGTATATAATGGTTATAACAGGTATATAACAGGTATATAATGGTTATAACAGGTATATAATGTGGTTATAGCAGGTATATAATGTGGTTATAACAGGTATATAATGTGGTTATAACAGGTATATAATGTGGTTATGACAGGTATATAATGTGGTTATAGCAGGTATATAATGTGGTTATAACAGGTATATAATATGGTTATAACAGGTGTATAATTATAAGGTGTATATGGTTATAGGTATATAATATGGTTATAACAGGTATATAATGTGGTTATAACAGGTATATATGGTTATAGCAGGTATATAATATGGTTATAACAGGTATATAATGTGGTTATAGCAGGTATATAATGTGGTTATAACAGGTATATAATGTGGTTATAGCAGGTATATAATGTGGTTATAACAGGTATATAATGTATACAGGTATATAATGTGGTTATAACAGGTATATAATGTGGTTATAACAGGTATATAATGTGGTTATGACAGGTATATAATGTGGTTATAGCAGGTATATCATTTGGTTATAACAGTTATATAATGTGGTTAGAATAGGTATATAATGTGGTTATAACAGGTATATAATATGGTTATAACAGGTATATAATGTGGTTATGACAGGTATATAATATGGTTATAGCAGGTATATAATATGGTTATAACAGGTATATAATATGGTTATAACTGGTATATAATATGGTTATAACAGGTATATAATGTGGTTATGACAGGTATATAATGTGGTTATGACAGGTATATGTGGTTATAACAGGTGTATAATGTGGTTATAGCAGGTATATAATGTGGTTATGACAGGTATATAATGTGGTTATAGCAGGTATATAATGTGGTTATAACAGGTATATAATGTGGTTATAACAGGTATATAATGTGGTTATAACAGGTATATAATGTGGTTATGACAGGTATATAATATGGTTATAACAGGTATATAATGTGGTTATAGCAGGTATATAATGGTTATAACAGGTATATAATATGGTTATAACAGGTATATAATGTGGTTATAGCAGGTATATAATATGGTTATAACAGGTATATAATGTGGTTATGACAGGTATATAATGTGGTTATAACAGGTATATAATGTGGTTATAGCAGGTATATAATGTGGTTATAACAGGTATATAATGTGGTTATGACAGGTATATAATGTGGTTATAGCAGGTATATAATGTGGTTATAGCAGGTATATAATATGGTTATAACAGGTGTATAATATGGTTATAACAGGTGTATATGGTTATAACAGGTATATAATATGGTTATAACAGGTGTATAATATGGTTATAACAGGTATATAATATGGTTATAACAGGTGTATATGGTTATAGCAGGTATATAATATGGTTATAACAGGTATATAATGTGGTTATAGCAGGTATATAATGTGGTTATAGCAGGTATATAATGTGGTTATAGCAGGTATATGTGGTTATGACAGGTATATAATGTGGTTATAACAGGTATATAATGTGGTTATAACAGGTATATAATGTGGTTATAGCAGGTATATAATGTGGTTATAACAGGTATATGTGGTTATGACAGGTATATAATGTGGTTATAACAGGTATATAATGTGGTTATAACAGGTATATGATATGGTTATAGCAGGTATATAATGTGGTTATAACAGGTATATAATGTGGTTATAACAGGTGTATATGGTTATGACAGGTATATAATGTGGTTATAGCAGGTATATAATATGGTTATAGCAGGTATATAATATGGTTATAACAGGTGTATAATATGGTTATAACAGGTGTATATGGTTATGACAGGTATATAATATGGTTATAGCAGGTATATAATGTGGTTATGACAGGTATATAATATGGTTATGGTATTATATGACAGGTATATAATGTGGTTATAACAGGTATATAATGTGGTTATAGGTATATAGGTATATAATATGGTTATAGCAGGTATATAATGTGGTTATAACAGGTATATAATGTGGTTATAACAGGTATATAATATGGTTATAACAGGTATATAATGTGGTTATGACAGGTATATAATGTGGTTATGACAGGTATATAATATGGTTATAACAGGTATATAATGTGGTTATAGCAGGTATATATGGTTATAACAGGTATATAATATGGTTATAACAGGTATATAATGTGGTTATAGCAGGTATATATGGTTATAACAGGTATATAATATGGTTATAACAGGTATATAATGTGGTTATGACAGGTATATAATATGGTTATAGCAGGTATATAATATGGTTATGACAGGTATATGTGGTTATGACAGGTATATAATGTGGTTATAACAGGTATATAATGTGGTTATAACAGGTATATAATGTGGTTATAACTGGTATATAATATGGTTATAACAGGTATATAATGTGGTTATAGCAGGTATATAATGTGGTTATGACAGGTATATAATGTGGTTATAGCAGGTATATAATGTGGTTATAACAGGTATATAATGTGGTTATAGCAGGTATATAATTTGGTTATAACAGGTATATAATGTGGTTAGAATAGGTATATAATGTGGTTATAACAGGTATATAATGTGGTTATAGCAGGTATATAATGTGGTTATAACAGGTATATAATGTGGTTATGACAGGTATATAATGTGGTTATGACAGGTATATAATGTGGTTATGACAGGTATATAATATGGTTATAACAGGTATATAATGTGGTTATGACAGGTATATAATGTGGTTATAGCAGGTATATAATGTGGTTATGACAGGTATATAATGTGGTTATAGCAGGTATATAATTTGGTTATAACAGGTATATAATGTGGTTAGAATAGGTATATAATGTGGTTATAACAGGTGTATAATGTGGTTATAGCAGGTATATAATGTGGTTATGACAGGTATATAATATGGTTATAACAGGTGTATAATATGGTTATAACAGGTGTATAATATGGTTATAACAGGTGTATAATATGGTTATAACAGGTGTATAATATGGTTATAACAGGTGTATATGGTTATAGCAGGTATATAATATGGTTATAACAGGTATATAATGTGGTTATAGCAGGTATATAATGTGGTTATAGCAGGTATATGTGGTTATGACAGGTATATAATGTGGTTATAGCAGGTATATAATGTGGTTATGACAGGTATATAATGTGGTTATAGCAGGTATATAATGTGGTTAGAACAGGTATATAATGTGGTTATAGCAGGTATATAATGTGGTTATGACAGGTATATAATGTGGTTATAGCAGGTATATAATTTGGTTATAACAGGTATATAATGTGGTTATAACAGGTATATAATGTGGTTATAACAGGTATATAATGTGGTTATAGCAGGTATATATGGTTATAACAGGTATATAATATGGTTATAACAGGTATATAATGTGGTTATGACAGGTATATAATATGGTTATAGCAGGTATATAATATGGTTATGACAGGTATATAATGTGGTTATATAATGTGGTTATAGGTGTATAATGTGGTTATAACTGGTATATATGGTTATAACAGGTATATAATGTGGTTATAGCAGGTATATAATGTGGTTATGACAGGTATATAATGTGGTTATAACAGGTATATAATGTGGTTATAGCAGGTATATAATGTGGTTATAACAGGTATATAATGTGGTTATAGCAGGTATATAATTTGGTTATAACAGGTATATAATGTGGTTAGAATAGGTATATAATGTGGTTATAACAGGTGTATAATGTGGTTATAGCAGGTATATAATGTGGTTATAACAGGTATATAATGTGGTTATGACAGGTATATAATGTGGTTATGACAGGTATATAATGTGGTTATAGCAGGTATATAATGTGGTTATGACAGGTATATAATGTGGTTATAGCAGGTATATAATGTGGTTATAGCAGGTATATAATGTGATTATGACAGGTATATAATGTGGTTATAACAGGTATATAATGTGGTTATGACAGGTATATAATGTGGTTATAGCAGGTATATAATGTGGTTATAACAGGTATATAATATGGTTATAACAGGTGTATGGTTATAACAGGTGTATATGGTTATAACAGGTGTATAATATGGTTATAACAGGTATATAATATGGTTATAACAGGTATATAATATGGTTATAACAGGTATATAATATGGTTATGACAGGTATATAATGTGGTTATGACAGGTATATAATGTGGTTATGACAGGTATATAATGTGGTTATAACAGGTATATAATATGGTTATACAGGTATATAATGTGGTTATGGTTATAATATGGTTATAACAGGTATATAATATGGTTATAACAGGTATATAATGTGGTTATGGTTATAGCAGGTATATAATATGGTTATGACAGGTATATATGGTTATGTGGTATATGGTTATAACAGGTATATAATATGGTTATAACAGGTATATAATGTGGTTATATATAATATGGTTATAGGTATATAATATGGTTATAACAGGTATATAATGTGGTTATGACAGGTATATAATATGGTTATAGCAGGTATATAATATGGTTATGACAGGTATATAATGTGGTTATACAGGTATATGTGGTCCTTCTTAGCTCAGTTGGTAGAGCATATAATAGTGGTTATAACAGGTGTATATGACTGTGGTTATAAAAGCGTCTGCTAAAGGCATATATTATTATTATATATTATGTTATAACAGGTGTATAATGTGGTTATAGCAGGTATATAATATGGTTATAACAGGTATATAATGTGGTTATAGCAGGTATATAATGTGGTTATAGCAGGTATATAATGTGGTTATAGCAGGTATATGTGGTTATGACAGGTATATAATGTGGTTATAACAGGTATATAATGTGGTTATAACAGGTATATGATATGGTTATAGCAGGTATATAATGTGGTTATAATAGGTATATAATGTGGTTATAATAGGTATATAATGTGGTTATAACTGGTATATAATATGGTTATAACAGGTATATAATGTGGTTATAACAGGTATATAATGTGGTTATGACAGGTATATATGACAGGTATATAATGTGGTTATGACAGGTATATAATGTGGTTATGACAGGTATATAATGTGGTTATAACAGGTATATAATGTGGTTATGACAGGTATATAATGTGGTTATGACAGGTATATAATGTGGTTATGACAGGTATATAATGTGGTTATGACAGGTATATAATGTGGTTATAACAGGTATATAATGTGGTTATAGCAGGTATATAATGTGGTTATAACAGGTATATAATGTGGTTATGACAGGTATATAATGTGGTTATAACAGGTATATAATGTGGTTATAGCAGGTATATAATATGGTTATAACAGGTGTATAATATGGTTATAACAGGTGTATAATATGGTTATAACAGGTGTATATGGTTATAACAGGTGTATAATATGGTTATAACAGGTGTAT
>NC_068435.1:3178121-3243121 GCF_023373465.1 Oncorhynchus keta | reverse complement strand
ATACCCCCTACTGCCTACATAGTCTATTCCCCTACTGCCTACATAGTCTATTCCCACTACATAGTCTATTCCCTACTGCCTACATAGTCTGTCCCTACGGCCTACATAGTCTATTCCCCTACTGCCTACATAGTCTATTCCCTACTGGTTACATTTATTCCCTGCCTACATAGTATATTCCCTACTCCACATAGCCTATTCCCCTACTGCCTAATAGTCTAGTCCCATTTGTCCCTGGTCTAACCCCTACTCCACATAGCCTATTCCCCTAGAATAGTGTACTGCCCATTTGTCCTACTGGCCTACATAGGATTCCCCTACTGCCTACATAGTCTAGTCCCCTACTGCCTACATAGCCTATTCCCCTACTGCCTACATAGTCTACATTTGTCTATTCCCTACTGCCTACATAGGAGTCTCACTACTGCCTACATAGTCTATTCCCTACTGCCTACATAGTCTATTCCATTTGTGCCCATAGTCTATACCCCCACTGCCTACATAGAATAGTGCCTACATAGTCTATTCCCCTGCCTACATAGTCTATTCCCCTACTGCCTACATAGGAGTCCCCACGGCCTACATAGTATATTGTTCCATAGTGTCCCTGGTCTAAAGGAGTCCACTATACAGAATAGGGTTACATTTGTCCCTGGTCTAAAGGAGTCCACTATATAGAATAGTGTTCCATTTGGGATGCAGGCCATTACGTCTTTAATCTATTGATCGTTTTGTATTCTCTCTTTGTTTCTCTTGTAAACACATCTACACTCTCATCTTCATTACTCTCTCTCTCTCTCTCTCTCTCTCTCTCGTTGCACTTTTCTCATGGCAACAGATCACACATGTTGCTGCTGTGATGGCACACTGTGGTATTTCACCCAGGAGATACGGGAGTTTATCAAAATTGGGTTTGTTTTTGAATTCTTTGTGGATCTGTGTAATCTGAGGGAAATATGTATCTCTAATATGGTCATACATTGGGCAGGAGGTTAGGAAGGTTAGGAAGTGCAGCTCAGTTTCCACCTCATTTTGTGGGCAGTGAGCACATAGCCTGTCTTCTCTTGAGAGCCAGGTCTGTCTACGGCGGACTTTCTCAATAGCAAGGCTATGCTCACTGAGTCTTTACGTAGTCAAAGCTTTCCTTAAGTTTGGGTCAGTCACAGTGGCCAGGTATTTTGCCACTGTGTACTCTCTGTTTAGGGCCAAATATCATTCTAGTTTGCTCTGTTTTTTTGTTAATTATTTCAAATGTGTCAAGTAATTATCTTTTTGTTTTCTCATGATTTGATTGGGTCTAATTGTGTTGCTGTTCTGGGGCTCTGTGGGGTCTGTTTGTGTTTGTGAACAGAGCCCCAGGACCAGCTTGCTTAGGGGACTCTTCTCCGGGTTTCTCTGTAGGTGATGGCTTTGTTATGGAAGGTTCTGAGAATCGCTTCCTTTTAGGTGGTTGTAGAATTTAACGGCTCTATTCTGGATTTTGATAATTAGCGGGTATCGGCCTAATTCTGCTCTGAATGCATTATTTGGTGTTTTATGTTGTACAGTCGTGGCCAAAAGTTTTGAGAAAGACACAAATATTAATTTTCACAGTCTGTTGCTTGAATTTGTGTGATGGCAATTTGCATATACTCCAGAATGTTATGAAGAGTGATCAGATGAATTGCAAAGTCCCTCTTTGCCATGCAAATGAACTGAATCCCCCAAAAACATTTCCACTGCATTTCAGGCCTGCCACAAAAGGACCAGCTGACATCATGTCATTGATTCTCTCGTTAACACAGGTGTGAGTGTTGACGAGGACAAGGCTGGAGATTACTCTGTCATGCTGATTGAGTTTGAATAACAGACTGGAAGCTTCAAAAGGAGGGTTGTGCTTGGAATCATTGTTCTTCCTCTGTCAACCATGGTTACCTGCAAGGAAACACGTGCATCATTGCTTTGCACAAATAGGGCTTCACAGGCAAGGATATTGCTGCCAGTAAGATTGCACCTAAATCAACCATTTATCGGATCATCAAGAACTTCAAGGAGAGCGGTTCAGTTGTTGTGAAGAAGGCTTCAGGGTGCCCAAGAAAGTTCAGCAAGCACCAGGACAGCTTTTAAAGGTGATTCAGCTGTGGGATCGGGGCACCACCAGTACAGAGCTTGCTCGGGAATGGCAGCAGGCCATCTGCACGCAGTTAGGCGAAGACTTTTGGAGGATGACCTGGTGTCAAGAAGGGCAGCAAAGAAGCCATTTCTCTCCAGGATAAACATCATGGACAGACTGATATTCTGCAAAAGGTACAGGGATTGGACTGCTGAGGACTGGGGTAAAGTCATTTTCTCTGATGAGTCCCCTTTCCGATTGTTTGTGGCATCCGGAAAAAAGCTTGTCCGGAGAAGACAAGGTGAGCGCTACCATCAGTCCCGTGTCATGCCAACAGTAAAGCATCCTGAGACCATTCATGTGTGGGGTTACTTCTCAGCCAAGGGAGTGGGCTCACTCACAATTTTGCCAAAGAACACAGCCATGAATAAAGACTGGTACCAACACATCCTCCGAGAGCAACTTCTCCCAACCATCCAGGAACAGTCTGGTGACGAACAGTGCCATTTCCAGCACGATGGAGCACCTCGCCATAAGGCAAAAGTGATAACTAAGTGGCTTGGGGAACAAAACATTGATATTTTGGGTCCATGGCCAGGAAACTCCCCAGACCTTAATCCCATTGAGAACTTGTGGTCAATCCTCAAGAGGCAGGTGGACAAACAAAAACCCACATTCTGACAAACTCCAAGCGTTGATTATGCAAGAATGGGCTGCCATCAGTCAGGATGTGGCCCAGAAGTTAATTGACAGCATGCCAGGGCGGATTGCAGAGGTCTTGGAAAAAGAAGGGTCAACACTGAAAATATTGACTCTTTGCATCAACTTCAAGTAATTGTCAATAAAATAATTTGACACTTATGAAATGCTTGTAATTATACTTCAGTATTCCATACTAACATCTGACAAAAATATCTAAAGTCACTGAAGCAGCAAACTTTGAAAATTAATATTTGTGTCATTCTCAAAACTTTTGGCCACGACTGTACACAGAGGGTATTTTTTGGCAGAATTCTGCATGAAGAGTCTCAAATTGGTGTTTGTCCCATTTTGTGGATTCCTGGTTGGTGAGCGGACCCCAGACCTCAACCATAAAGGGCAATGAGTTTTATAACTGATTCAAGTGTTTTTAGCCAGATCCTAATTGGCATGTCAAATTTTATATCCCTTTTGATGGCACAGAAGGCCCTTCTTGCCTTGTCTCTCAGATGGTTCACAGCTTTGTGGAAGTTACCTGTGGTGCTGATGTTTAGGCCGAGGTATGTATAGTTTTTTTTGTGTGCTCTAGGGCATGATCTATATCTAGATGGAATTGTGGTCCTGCCTACTGGACCTTATTTGGAACACCATTATTTTTGTCTTACTGAGATTTACTGTCAGTAAGGTCCCACAGTTGACAGTGCATGTCAGCAAAACCAAGCCATGAGGTCGAAGGAATTGTCCGTAGAGCTCCGAGACAGGATTGTGTCGAGGCACAGATCTGGGGAAGTAAACATTTCTGCAGCATTGAAGGTCCCCAAGAACACAGTGGGAAAGATACCAAAACCATCATTCTTAAATGGAAGATGTTTGGAACCACAAAGACTCTTCCTAAGCTGCTCGGCCAAACTGAGCAATCTGGGGAGAAGGACCTTGGTCAGGGAGGTGAGTTCCTCTGTGGAGATAGGGGAAGCTTCCAGAAGGACAACTGGCACCATCCCTACGGTGAAGCATGGTGGTGGCAGCATCAAGCTGTGGGGATGTTTTTCAGTGGCAGGGACTGGGAGACTAGTCAGGATCGAGGGAAAGATGAACGAAGCGCAGTACAGCAAAATCCTTGATGAAAACCTGCTCCAGAACACTCAGGATCTCAGACTGGGGTGAAGGTTCACTTTCCAACAGGACAACGACCCTAAGCACACAACCAAGACAACGCAGGAATGGATTCAGGACAAGTCTCTGTGCCATCCGTTTTGTCACCAAAGCCCCATATACCACCCACCACTGTGACCTGCCCTCGTTGGCTGGCCCTCGCATCATACTCGTCGCCAAACCCACTGGCTCCAGGTCATCTACAAGACCCTGCTAGGTAAAGTCCCGCCTTATCTCTGCTTGCTGGTAGCAGCACCCACCTGTAGCACGCGCTCCAGCAGGTATATTTCACTGGTCATCCCCAAAGCCAATTCCTCCTTTGGCTGCCTCTCCTTCCAGTTTTCTGCTGGCAATGACTGGAACGAACTGCAAAAATCTCTGAAACTGGAAACACTTATCTCCCTCACTAGCTTTAAGCACCAACTGTCAGAGCATCTTACAGATTACTGCACATGTACATAGCCCACCTATAAATAGCCCAAACAACTACCGCTTCCCCTACTGTATTTATTTTGCTCCTTTGCACCCCAGTATTTCTACTTTGCACACTCATCTACTGTTAAATCTATCATTCCAGTTTTTAATTGCTATATTGTATTTACTTCGCCACCATGGCCTATTTATTGCCTTTACCTCCCTTCTCACCTCATTTGCTCACATTGTGTATAGACTTATTTTTCTACTGTATTATTGACTGTATGTTTGTTTTACTCCATGTGTAACTCTGTGTTGTTGTAAGTGCCAAACAGCTTTGCTTTATCTTGGTCAGGTCGCAGTTTTAAATGAGAACTTGTTCTCAACTTGCCTACCTGGTAAAATAAATAAATGTCCTAGAGTGGCCAGAGCCCAAACTTGAACCCGATCAAACATCTCTGGAGAGACCTGAAAATAACTGTGCAGCAACGCTCCCCATCCAACCTGACAGAATTTGAGAGGTTCTGCAGAGAAGAATGGGAGAAACTCCCCAAATACAGGTGTACCAAGCTTGTAGCATCATACCCAAGAAGACTCAAGTCTGTAATCGCTGCCGAAGGTTGCTTCAACAAAGTACTGAGGTGTAGGGTCTGAATACTTCTGTAAATGTGATATTTAGGTAACATTTATTTTTATACATTTGCAAACATTTCTGGGGTATTGTGATGTCATTATGGGGTATTGTGATGTCATTATGGGGTATTGTGATGTCATTATGGGGTATTGTGATGTCATTATGGGGTATTGTGATGTCATTATGGGGTATTGTGATGTCTTTATGGGGTATTGTGATGTCTTTATGGGGTATTGTGATGTCTTTATGGGGTATTGTGATGTCTTTATGTGGTATTGTGATGTCTTTATGGGGTATTGTGATGTCTTTATGGGGTATTGTGATGTCATTATGGGGTATTGTGATGTCTTTATGGGGTATTGTGATGTCATTATGGGGTATTGTGATGTCTTTATGGGGTATTGTGATGTCATTATGGGGTATTGTGATGTCATTATGGGGTATTGTGATGTCATTATGGGGTATTGTGATGTCATTATGGGGTATTGTGATGTCATTATGGGGTATTGTGTGATGAAGGGAAAGAGACATTTTAGAATAAGGCTGTAACGTAAACAAAATGTGGAATAACTCAAGGGGTCTGAATACTTTCCGAATGCCCTGTAATCAGTAAAAACATTCCTCAAAGTAGCAGAGTCAGAGCTTGTAAGAAAATACACTGGCTAGACAGGAGGCATTTATTCACAGTGGACTGGACTTTGACTTTCAAACATGATATTTATTTGCCTTAACGTGGTCGTCAGTCAGAGGGCTGCGGACTCAGTGTGTTTTGGATTTGAGGGTTTATTACTAATCTTGAAAAACCAAGGCGCTCTTGAAATCTATGTTTGTCATATGCACATGATAAAGAAAAGTGTACACAGTGAAATGTTAACTTGCAATCTCTCTTTTAATAATTAGAGATCTCTCTTTTAATAATTAGAGATCTCTTTCCCCTCAGAACAGCCTTAATTCGACGAGGCATGGACTCTACAAGGTGTTGAAAGCGTTCCACAGGGATGCTGGCCCATGTTGACTCTACAAGGTGTTGAAAGCGTTCCACAGGGATGCTGGCCCATGTTGACTCTACAAGGTGTCGAAAGCGTTCCACAGGGATGCTGGCCCATGTTGACTCTACAAGGTGTCTAAAGCGTTCCACAGGGATGCTGGCCCATGTTGACTCTACAAGGTGTCGAAAGCGTTCCACAGGGATGCTGGCCCATGTTGACTCTACAAGGTGTTGAAAGCGTTCCACAGGGATGCAGGGATGCTGGCCCATGTTGACTCTACAAGGTGTCGAAAGCGTTCCACAGGGATGCTGGCCCCATGTTGACTCCACAAGGTGTTGAAAGCGTTCCACAGGGATACTGGCCCATGTTGACTCTACAAGGTGTCGAAAGCGTGCCCACAGGGATGCTGGCCCCATGTTGACTCTACAAGGTGTTGAAAGCGATCCACAGGGATGCTGGCCCATGTTGACTCTACAAGGTGTCGAGAGCGTTCCACAGGGATGCTGGCCCATGTTGACTCTACAAGGTGTTGAAAGCGTTCCACAGGGATGCTGGCCCATGTTGACTCTACAAGGTGTCGGAAGCGCCCACAGGGATGCTGGCCCATGTTGACTCTACAAGGTGTTGAAAGCGTTCCACAGGGATGCTGGCCCCATGTTGACTCTACAAGGTGTTGAAAGCGTTCCACAGGGATGCTGGCCCATGTTGACTCTACAAGGTGTCTAAAGCGTTCCACAGGGATGCTGGTCCATGTTGACTCTACAAGGTGTTGAAAGCGTTCCACAGGGGGATGCTGGTCCATGTTGACTCTACAAGGTGTCTAAAGCGTTCCACAGGGATGCTGGTCCATGTTGACTCTACAAGGTGTTGAAAGCGCCCACAGGGATGCTGGCCCATGTTGACTCTACAAGGTGTTGAAAGCGATCCACAGGGAGACTGGCCCATGTTGACTCTACAAGGTGTTGAAAGCGTTCCACAGGGATGATGGCCCATGTTGACTCTACAAGGTGTCGAAAGCGTTCCACAGGGATGCTGGTCCATGTTGACTCTACAAGGTGTCTAAAGCGTTCCACGGGGATGCTGGTCCATGTTGACTCTACAAGGTGTTGAAAGCGTTCCACGGGGATGCTGGCCCATGTTGACTCTACAAGGTGTTGAAAGCGTTCCACAGGGATGCTGGCCCATGTTGACTCTACAAGGTGTTGAAAGCGTTCCACGGGGATGCTGGCCCATGTTGACTCTACAAGGTGTCGAAAGCGTTCCACGGGGATGCTGGCCCATGTTGACTCTACAAGGTGTCTAAAGCGTTCCACAGGGATGCTGGCCCATGTTGACTCTACAAGGTGTTGAAAGCGTTCCACGGGGATGCTGTCCCATGTTGACTCTACAAGGTGTTGAAAGCGTTCCACAGGGATGCTGGCCCATGTTCACTCTACAAGGTGTCGAAAGCGTTCCACAGGGATGCTGGCCCATGTTGACTCTACAAGGTGTCGAAAGCGTTCCACAGGGATGCTGGCCCATGTTGACTCTACAAGGTGTTAAAAGTGTTCCACAGGGATGCTGGCCCATGTTGACTCTACAAGGTGTTGAAAGCGTTCCACAGGGATGCTGGCCCATGTTCACTCCAATGCTTCCCACAGTTGTCCAGATGGCTGGATGTCTTTTAGGTGGTGGACCATCCTTGATAAACAAGGCAAACTGTTGAGCGTGAAAAACCCAGCAGCGTTGCAGTTCTTGACACACTCAAACCGGTGTGCCTGACACAATCCATATCTCAATTGTCTGAAGGTTAAAAATCCTTCTTTAACCCGTCTCCTCCCTTTCATCTACACCGATTTGAAGTGGATTTAACACCTGACATCAATAAGGGATCATAGCTTTCACCTGGATTCACCTGGTCAGTCTATCTCATGGAAAGTGCAGGTGTACTTAATGATTTGTCCACTCAGTGTATAGACATGTTCAACTTCTGCACAATATTAGGCGTGCTTATTCCGCGTTCTTCAATCAGCTGTGGACCGTGGAAGAACAGGTACTGACAAGACATTCTTCATTTTTTACAAATAATAAATAAATACATTTCGACTCATTTAAAACTCCTAGTTGTCGCAGACCAGAGTGTACAACAATACCATAGAGATCTGAGATCTCCCTCTTTAAAGTGTCTTTTTTGTTATTAGTGAGCATCCTAAATGAGTTGTTCCTAAATGAGTTGTTCCTAAATGAGTTGTTCCTAAATGAGTTGTTCCTAAATGAGTTGTTCCTAAATGAGTTGTTCCTAAATGAGTTGTTCCTAAAGAGTTGTTCCTAAATGAGTTGTTCCTAAATGAGTTGTTCCTAAAGAGTTGTTCCTAAATGAGTTGTTCCTAAATGAGTTGTTCCTAAATGAGTTGTTCCTAAATGAGTTGTTCCTAAATGAGTTGTTCCTAAATGAGCTGTTCCTAAATGAGTTGTTCCTAAATGAGTTGTTCCTAAATGAGTTGTTCCTAAATGAGTTGTTCCTAAATGAGTTGTTCCTAAATGAGTTGTTCCTAAATGAGTTGTTCCTAAAGGAGTTGTTCCTAAATGAGTTGTTCCTAAATGAGTTGTTCCTAAATGAGTTGTTCCTAAATGAGTTGTTCCTAAATGAGTTGTTCCTAAATGAGTTGTTCCTAAATGAGTTGTTCCTAAATGAGTTGTTCCTAAATGAGTTGTTCCTAAATGAGTTGTTCCTAAATGAGTTGTTCCTAAATGAGCTGTTCCTAAATTAGTTGTTCCTAAATGAGTTGTTCCTAAATGAGTTGTTCCTAAATGAGTTGTTCCTAAATGAGTTGTTCCTAAATGAGCTGTTCCTAAATGAGTTGTTCCTAAATGAGTTGTTCCTAAATGAGTTGTTCCTAAAGGAGTTGTTCCTAAATGAGTTGTTCCTGTGTAGAAACAGTTGGAGCATCTGCTGCTGAAGTTCTCTCCTGAGGAGGTGGAGTCTAAACGCTGGCAGAAGATAGCTGACGCCCTGGGCAACAGGACCGCTAAACAGGTGTCACACGCACGCACACACACACACACACACACACACACACACACACACACACACACACACACACACACACACACACACACACACACACACACACACTGACACACCTACACACACACACACACACACACACACACACACACACACACACACACACACACACACACCTACACACACACACACTGACACACCTACACACACACACACACACACACTGACACACACACACACACACACACACACACACACACACACACACACACACACACACACACACACACACACACACACACACACACACACACACACACACACACACACACACCTACACACACACACCTACACACACACACCTACACACACACACTGACACACTACACACACACACACACCTACACACACACACACACACACACACACCTACACACACACACTGACACACCTACACACACACACACCTACACACACACACTGACACACCTACACACACGCACACACACACACACACACCTACACACACACACACACACACACACACACACACACACACACACACACACACACACACACACACACACACACACACACACACACACACACACACACACACACACACACACACACACACGCGCACCTACACACACACACCTACACACACACACACACACACCTACACACCTACACACACACACCTACACACACGTACACACACACACCTACACACACCTACACACATACCTACACACACACACACACACACGCACGCGCACCTACACACACACACCTACACACTTACACACACGCACAACAATACATTATCTTTTGAGCTAAAAGTTTGTTCTCTGTGTGTGCAGGTGGCCAGCCGCGTTCAGAAGTACTTCATCAAACTGACTAAAGCAGGAATCCCTGTTCCTGGGAGGACCCCCAACATGTGCATGTACAGCAAGAAGGTATCTACATAACCCCTCCCTCAGTGGTTCTCAAACCTCAACCTCAAATCATGTTTTGTAGTCTAGTTCACCTCTGGATGAGTTCAAAGCCATAGAGCATCTGGGGGGGGTGATAGGTGGGAATGAGGGGAGTAGAGGACCCAGGGTAGCTAAGGGAGGTGATAGGTGGGAATGAGGAGAGTAGAGTAGAGGACCCAGGGTAGCTAAGGGAGGTGATAGGTGGGAACGAGGAGAGTAGAATAGAGGACCCTGGGTAGCTAAGGGAGGTGATAGGTGGGAACGAGTAGAGTAGAGGACCCTGGGTAGCTAAGGGAGGTGATAGGTGGGAACGAGGAGAGTAGAATAGAGGACCCTGGGTAGCTAAGGGTGATTATACAGACACAATACGATGCAGGATTTCAAGATACACGTCTTGTCTCAAACATTTGTCCATAGCAGAAACATTCAGGATATGAAAACTCACAAAAAAATGTACAGATGTCGGCGAGTCTATAGCTCAGCCTCTCAATAGGGTTTCTACTGCAGATAAAACTACGGCCTAAATGCTAAACAGCATAACTAGGGATTTACCCCTTTTCCAGCTGTATCCACAGCCTAACGTTCCCCTTTACTGGGACTAAAGAGAGTCTACCAGGACAGGTTAAATCAACTGCCCGTACGTACAGAACACCCCAAATTGCAATGGAAGACCATGTCAAATGGTGCTCAACCCTAAGCTGAGGAGAACAGGACCTTCGCTCCTGAAACGCGCCCGCACTTATTAACCAATTAAGCACTTTGTTAATCAGATGACGTAACACTATGGAAAACAGGATTTCAGTTAATTTACATTCATTAGTTTTAATAATGACCCGTATTTAGTCACGTCCAAGACAGAGTTACATGGACTAGATCTACTCCTCGGGGAGAGGGAAAACAGAGGTGAACTACACGCTCATTATTTAACTCACCACACCTGGCTTAAACACGGAGCGACCAACTCGCTAGCAAACTATTACGGTCAGGGACATCTAAACTGGGACATGGCTATACATACAGTCGATAATAACTTCCTGAAATACATTTTAAACATGTTTAAACATGATGATGTTGTTGATGATGATGATGTTGTTGTTGTTGTTGATGATGCTGTTGTTGTTGTTGTTGATGATGTTGTTGTTGATGATGCTGTTGTTGTTGTTGATGATGCTGTTGTTGTTGTTGTTGATGATGTTGTTGTTGTTGATGATGTTGTTGTTGATGATGCTGTTGTTGTTGTTGATGTTGTTGTTGTTGTTGATGATGCTGTTGTTGTTGATGATGCTGTTGTTGTTGATGATGCTGTTGTTGATGATGATGATGTTGTTGTTGATGATGCTGTTGTTGTTGATGATGTTGTTGTTGTTGTTGTTGTTGATGATGCTGTTGTTGTTGATGATGATGATGATGCTGTTGATGATGCTGTTGTTGTTGATGATGCTGTTGTTGTTGTTGATGCTGTTGTTGTTGTTGTTGTTGTTGTTGATGATGCTGTTGTTGTTGATGATGCTGTTGTTGTTGTTGATGATGCTGTTGTTGTTGATGATGTTGTTGATGATGATGATGATGCTGCTGTTGATGATGCTGTTGTTGTTGTTGATGATGCTGTTGTTGATGATGATGTTGTTGTTGTTGATGATGCTGTTGTTGTTGATGATGCTGTTGTTGTTGTTGATGATGTTGTTGTTGATGATGCTGTTGTTGTTGTTGATGCTGTTGTTGTTGATGATGATGATGCTGTTGTTGTTGTTGTTGATGATGTTGTTGTTGTTGATGATGCTGTTGTTGTTGATGATGTTGTTGTTGTTGTTGTTGATGATGATGCTGTTGTTGTTGATGATGATGATGATGCTGTTGATGATGCTGTTGTTGTTGATGATGCTGTTGTTGTTGTTGATGCTGTTGTTGTTGTTGTTGTTGATGATGCTGTTGTTGTTGATGATGCTGTTGTTGTTGTTGATGATGTTGTTGATGATGATGATGATGCTGCTGTTGTTGTTGTTGATGATGCTGTTGTTGATGATGATGATGTTGTTGTTGATGATGCTGTTGTTGATGATGATGTTGTTGTTGTTGATGATGCTGTTGTAGTTGATGATGCTGTTGTTGTTGTTGATGATGTTGTTGTTGATGATGTTGTTGTTGTTGATGATGCTGTTGTTGTTGTTGATGATGCTGTTGTTGTTGATGATGTTGATGATGATGATGATGCTGCTGTTGTTGTTGTTGATGATGCTGTTGTTGTTGTTGATGCTGTTGTTGATGCTGTTGATGCTGTTGTTGTTGTTGATGCTGTTGTTGTTGATTATGATGCTGTTGTTGATGATGCTGTTGTTGTTGATGATGCTGTTGTTGTTGATGATGCTGTTGTTGTTGATGATGCTGTTGTTGTTGTTGTTGTTGTTGTTGATGATGCTGTTGTTGTTGTTGATGATGCTGTTGTTGTTGATGATGCTGTTGATGATAATGCTGTTGTTGTTGATGATGCTGTTGTTGTTGTTGATGATGATGATGATGTTGTTGTTGATGATGCTGTTGTTGTTGTTGATGATGATGTTGTTGTTGATGATGATGTTGTTGTTGTTGATGATGTTGTTGTTGATGATGCTGTTGTTGTTGATGATGTTGATGATGATGATGCTGTTGTTGTTGATGATGCTGTTGTTGTTGATGATGCTGTTGTTGATGATGATGTTGTTGTTGTTGATGATGCTGTTGTTGTTGATGATGCTGTTGTTGTTGATGATGCTGTTGTTGTTGTTATTGATGATGTTGTTGTTGATCATGATGATGCTGTTGTTGTTGATGATGCTGTTGTTGATGCTGTTGTTGTTGATGATGCTGTTGTTGTTGATGATGATGATGCTGTTGTTGTTGATGCTGTTGTTGTTGATGATGCTGTTGTTGTTGATCATGCTGTTGTTGTTGTTGATGCTGTTGTTGTTGTTGATGCTGTTGTTGTTGTTGATGCTGTTGTTGTTGATGATGCTGTTGTTGTTGTTGATGCTGTTGTTGTTGATGATGCTGCTGTTGTTGTTGATGCTGTTGTTGATGATGCTGTTGTTGTTGTTGATGCTGTTGTTGTTGATGATGCTGTTGTTGTTGTTGATGCTGTTGTTGTTGATGATGCTGTTGTTGTTGTTGACGCTGTTGTTGTTGATGATGCTGTTGTTGTTGATCATGCTGTTGTTGTTGTTGATGCTGTTGTTGTTGTTGATGCTGTTGTTGTTGTTGATGCTGTTGTTGTTGATGATGCTGTTGTTGTTGATGATGCTGTTGTTGTTGATGATGCTGTTGTTGTTGTTGATGCTGTTGTTGTTGATGATGCTGTTGTTGTTAATGATGATGATGCTGTTGTTGTTGATCATGCTGTTGTTGTTGTTGATGCTGTTGTTGTTGTTGATGCTGTTGTTGTTGATGATGCTGTTGTTGTTGTTGATGCTGTTGTTGTTGATGATGCTGTTGTTGTTGATGCTGTTGTTGTTGATGATGCTGTTGTTGTTGTTGATGCTGTTTACAGTGTGTGCAAATGAGGTGAGATAAGGGATGTATAAGGCTATGAATAGGCCATTGTGACCAAGTAATTACAATTTAGCAGTTAAACACTGGAGTGATGGATGTGCAGAAGATGAATGTGCAAGTAGAGATACTGGGGTGCAAAGGAGCAAGATAAATAAATACAGTATGGTGATGAGGTAGTTGGATGGGCTATTTACAGATGGGCTATGTACAGGTGCAGTGATCTGTGAGCTGCTCTGACAGCTGGTGCTTAAAGCGAGTGATGGAGATAAGAGTCTCCAACTTCAGTGATTTTTGCAGTTCGTTCCAGTCGTTGGCAGCAGAGAACTGGAAGGAAAGCCAGCCAAAGGAGGTGTTGGCTTTGGGGATGACCAGTGAAATATACCTGCTGGAGCGCGTGCTACGGGTGGGTGTTGCTATGGTGACCAGTGAAATATACCTGCTGGAGCGCGTGCTACGGGTGGGTGTTGCTATGGTGACCAGTGAAATATACCTGCTGGAGCGCGTGCTACGGGTGGGTGTTGCTATGGTGACCAGTGAAATATACCTGCTGGAGCGCGTGCTACGGGTGGGTGTTGCTATGGTCACCAGTGAGATATACTGCTGGAGCGCGTGCTACGGGTGGGTGTTGCTATGGTGACCAGTGAAATATACCTGCTGGAGCGCGTGCTACGGGTGGGTGTTGCTATGGTCACCAGTGAAATATACCTGCTGGAGCGCGTGCTAGGGGTGGGTGTTGCTATGGTGACCAGTGAAATATACCTGCTGGAGCGCGTGCTACGGGTGGGTGTTGCTATGGTGACCAGTGAAATATACCTGCTGGAGCGCGTGCTACGGGTGGGTGTTGCTATGGTGACCAGTGAAATATACCTGCTGGAGCGCGTGCTACGGGTGGGTGTTGCTATGGTGACCAGTGAAATATACCTGCTGGAGCGCGTGCTACGGGTGGGTGTTGCTATGGTGACCAGTGAGATATACCTGCTGGAGCACGTGCTACGGGTGGGTGTTGCTATGGTGACCAGTGAGAAGGAGGCTTTGTTGCGAAATAGGAAGCCGATTCTAGATTTAATTTTGGATTGGAGATGCTTAATATGAGTCTGGAAGGAGAGTTTACAGTCTAACCAGACACCTAGGTATTTGTAGTTGTCCACATATTCTAGGTCAGAACCGTCCAGAGTAGTGATGCTGGACGGGCGGGCAGGTGCGGACAGTGATCTGTTGAAGAGCATGCATTTAGTTTTACTACCATTTAAGAGCAGTTGGATTCCACGGAAGGAGAGTTGTATGGCACTGAATCTCGTCTGGAGGGTTGTTAAACACAGTGTCCAAAGAAGGGCCAGAAGTATACAGAATGGTGACGTCTGGAGGTTAGTTAACACAGTGTCTAAAGAAGGGCCAGATGTATACAGAATGGTGTCGTCTGGAGGTTAGTTAACACAGTGTCCAAAGAAGGGCCAGATGTATACAGAATGGTGTCGTCTGCGTAGAGGTGGATCAGAGACTCACCAGCAGCAAGAGCGACATCATTGATGTATACAGAGAAGAGAGTCGGCCCGAGAATTGAACCCTGTGGCACCCCCATAGAGACTGCCAGAGGTCCGGACAACAGGCCCTCCGATTTGACACACTGATCTCTATCAGAGAAGTATTTGGTGAACCAGGCGAGGCAGTAATTTGAGAAACCAAGGCTGTTGAGTCTGCTGATAAGAATGTGGTTATTGACAGAGTCGAAAGCATTGGCCAGGTGAATGAATACAGCTGCACAGTATTGTCTCTTATCGATGGAGGTTATGATATAGTTCAGGACCTTGAGCGTGACTGAGGTGCTCGTGACCGGCTCTGAAACCAGATTGCATAGCGGAGAAGGTACGGTGGGATTCAAAATGGTCGGTGATCTGTTTGTTAACTTGGCTTTCGAAGACCTTAGAAAGACAGGGTAGGATAGATATAGGTCTGTAGCAGTTTGGGTCTAGAGTGTCTCCCCCTTTGAAGAGGGGGATGACCGCGGCAGCTTTCCAATCTTTGGGAATCTCAGACGATACGAAAGAGAGGTTGAACAGGCTAGTAATAGGTAATGATGTTGTTGATAATGTTGTTTATGCCTGTAGGTGTCCAATAAGAGGCAGCACCACCTGAACAAGCACCTGTACCGACCGTCTACCTTCCTGACGTCATATGAGCCTCCGTCTTTATGGAAGAAGAGGATGAGAGAGCGGCCTACTACAGCTCCCTGCAGGACCCCGATGGAGACGACACGGTACCACACTGACCACCTGACCACACACACTGACCACCTGACCTACTACAGCGCCCTGCAGGACCCCGATGGAGACGACACGGTACCACACAGTACCACACACTGACCACACGGTACCACACACTGACCACCTGACCTACTACAGCTCCCTGCAGGACCCGATGGAGACGACACGGTACCACACACTGACCACCTGACCTACTACAGCTCCCTGCAGGACCCCGATGGAGACGACACGGTACCACACAGTACCACACGGTACCACACAGTACCACACACTGACCACCTGACCTACTACAGCTCCCTGCAGGACCCCGATGGAGACGACACGGTACCACACACTGACCACCTGACCTACTACAGCTCCCTGCAGGACCCCGATGGAGACGACACGGTACCACACACTGACCACCTGACCTACTACAGCTCCCTGCAGGACCCCGATGGAGACGACACGGTACCCACACACTGACCACCTGACCTACTACAGCTCCCTGCAGGACCCCGATGGAGACGACACGGTAGCACACACTGACCACCTGGCCTACTACAGCTCCCTGCAGGACCCCGATGGAGACGACACGGTAGCACACACTGACCACACACTGACCACCTGACCTACTACAGCTCCCTGCAGGACCCGATGGAGACGACACGGTAGCACACACTGACCACCTGGCCTACTACAGCTCCCTGCAGGACCCCGATGGAGACGACACGGTAGCACACACTGACCACACACTGACCACCTGACCTACTACAGCTCCCTGCAGGACCCCCCGATGGAGACGACACGGTACCACACACTGACCACCTGACCTACTACAGCTCCCTGCAGGACCCCGATGGAGACGACACGGTACCACACACTGACCACCTGACCACACACTGACCACCTGACCACACACTGACCACCTGACCACACACTGACCACCTGACCACACACTGACCACCTGACCTACTACAGCTCCCTGCAGGACCCCGATGGAGACGACACGGTACCACACACTGACCACACGGTACCACACACTGACCACCTGACCACACGGTACCACACACTGACCACCTGACCTACTACAGCTCCCTGCAGGACCCCGATGGAGACGACACGGTACCACACACTGACCACCTGACCTACTACAGCTCCCAGCAGGACCCCGATGGAGACGACACGGTACCACACACTGACCACCTGACCTACTACAGCTCCCTGCAGGACCCCGATGGAGACGACACGGTACCACACACTGACCACCTGACCTACTACAGCTCCCTGCAGGACCCCGATGGAGACGACACGGTACCACACACTGACCACCTGACCTACTACAGCTCCCTGCAGGACCCCGATGGAGACGACACGGTACCACACACTGACCACCTGACCACACACTGACCACCTGACCACACACACTGACCACCTGACCACACACTGACCACCTGACCTACTACAGCTCCCTGCAGGACCCCGATGGAGACGACACGGTACCACACAGTACCACACAGTACCACACACTGACCACCTGACCACACGGTACCACACTGACCACCTGACCTACTACAGCTCCCTGCAGGACCCGATGGAGACGACACGGTACCACACACTGACCACCTGACCACACGGTACCACACACTGACCACACGGTACCACACGGTACCACACACTGACCACCTGACCTACTACAGCTCCCTGCAGGACCCGATGGAGACGACACGGTACCACACACTGACCACCTGACCACACACTGACCACCTGACCACACACTGACCACCTGACCACACACTGACCACCTGACCTACTACAGCTCCCTGCAGGACCCCGATGGAGACGACACGGTACCACACACTGACCACCTGACCTACTACAGCTCCCTGCAGGACCCCGATGGAGACGACACGGTACCACACACTGACCACCTGACCTACTACAGCTCCCTGCAGGACCCCGATGGAGACGACACGGTACCACACACTGACCACCTGACCTACTACAGCTCCCTGCAGGACCCCGATGGAGACGACACGGTACCCACACTGACCACCTGACCTACTACAGCTCCTGCAGGACCCCGATGGAGACGACACGGTACCACACACTGACCACCTGACCTACTACAGCTCCCTGCAGGACCCCGATGGAGACGACACGGTACCACACACTGACCACCTGACCACACACTGACCACCTGACCACACACTGACCACCTGACCACACACTGACCACCTGACCACACACTGACCACCTGACCTACTACAGCTCCCTGCAGGACCCCGATGGAGACGACACGGTACCACACACTGACCACACGGTACCACACACTGACCACCTGACCACACGGTACCACACACTGACCACCTGACCTACTACAGCTCCCTGCAGGACCCCGATGGAGACGACACGGTACCACACACTGACCACCTGACCTACTACAGCTCCCTGCAGGACGATGGAGACGACACGGTACCACACACTGACCACCTGACCTACTACAGCTCCCTGCAGGACCCCGATGGAGACGACACGGTACCACACACTGACCACCTGACCTACTACAGCTCCTGCAGGACCCCGATGGAGACGACACGGTACCACACACTGACCACCTGACCTACTACAGCTCCCTGCAGGACCCCGATGGAGACGACACGGTACCACACACTGACCACCTGACCACACACTGACCACCTGACCACACACACTGACCACCTGACCACACACTGACCACCTGACCTACTACAGCTCCCTGCAGGACCCGATGGAGACGACACGGTACCACACAGTACCACACAGTACCACACACTGACCACCTGACCACACGGTACCACCACACTGACCACCTGACCTACTACAGCTCCCTGCAGGACCCCGATGGAGACGACACGGTACCACACACTGACCACCTGACCACACGGTACCACCACACTGACCACACGGTACCACACGGTACCACACACTGACCACCTGACCTACTACAGCTCCCTGCAGGACCCGATGGAGACGACACGGTACCACACACTGACCACCTGACCACACGGTACCACACACTGACCACACGGTACCACACGGTACCACACACTGACCACCTGACCTACTACAGCTCCCTGCAGGACCCCGATGGAGACGACACGGTACCACACACTGACCACCTGACCTACTACAGCTCCCTGCAGGACCCGATGGAGACGACACGGTACCACACACTGACCACCTGACCACACGGTACCCACACTGACCACCTGACCTACTACAGCTCCCTGCAGGACCCGATGGAGACGACACGGTACCACACACTGACCACCTGACCACACGGTACCACACACTGACCACCTGACCTACTACAGCTCCCTGCAGGACCCCGATGGAGACGACACGGTACCACACACTGACCACCTGACCACACGGTACCACACACTGACCACCTGACCTACTACAGCTCCTGCAGGACCCGATGGAGACGACACGGTACCACACACTGACCACCTGACCTACTACAGCTCCCTGCAGGACCCCGATGGAGACGACACGGTACCACACACTGACCACCTGACCTACTACAGCTCCCTGCAGGACCCCGATGGAGACGACACGGTACCACACACTGACCACACGGTACCACACACTGACCACCTGACCTACTACAGCTCCCTGCAGGACCCCGATGGAGACGACACGGTAGCACACACTGACCACCTGACCACACGGTACCACACACTGACCACCTGACCTACTACAGCTCCCTGCAGGACCCCGATGGAGACGACACGGTACCACACACTGACCACCTGACGACACGGTACCACACACTGACCACCTGACCTACTACAGCTCCCTGCAGGACCCCGATGGAGACGACACGGTACCACACACTGACCACCTGACCACACGGTACCACACACTGACCACCTGACCTACTACAGCTCCCTGCAGGACCCCGATGGAGACGACACGGTACCACACACTGACCACCTGACCTACTACAGCTCCCTGCAGGACCCCGATGGAGACGACACGGTACCACACACTGACCACCTGACCTACTACAGCTCCCTGCAGGACCCCGATGGAGACGACACGGTACCACACACTGACCACCTGACCTACTACAGCTCCCTGCAGGACCCGATGGAGACGACACGGTACCACACACTGACCACACGGTACCACACACTGACCACCTGACCACACGGTACCACACAGTACCACACACTGACCACCTGACCTACTACAGCTCCCTGCAGGACCCCGATGGAGACGACACGGTACCACACACTGACCACCTGACCACACGGTACCACACACTGACCACCTGACCACACGGTACCACACACTGACCACACGGTACCACACGGTACCACACTGACCACCTGACCTACTACAGCTCCCTGCAGGACCCCGATGGAGACGACACGGTACCACACACTGACCACCTGACCACACGGTACCACACAGTACCACACACTGACCACCTGACCTACTACAGCTCCCTGCAGGACCCCGATGGAGACGACACGGTACCACACACTGACCACCTGACCACACGGTACCACACAGTACCACACACTGACCACCTGACCTACTACAGCTCCCTGCAGGACCCCGATGGAGACGACACGGTACCCACACACTGACCACCTGACCACACGGTACCACACAGTACCACACACTGACCACACACTGACCACACGGTACCACACACTGACCACCTGACCACACGGTACCACACACTGACCACACGGTACCACACACTGACCACACTACGTCTCTACTCCGCAGTCTCTTTCCTCTCATATGTCACTCTTTCTTACACTCTCTCATCTCTTTCTCTCCTCCCTCTCTCTCCCTCTCATCTGTCTCTCTCTCTCTCTCTCTCTCTCTCTCCCTCCCTCTCATTTCTCTCGCTCCCTCCCTCTCTCCCTCTCATCTCTCTCTCTCTCTCTCTCTCTCTCCCTCCCTCATCATCTCTCTCGCTCCTCCCTCCCTCCCTCTCCCTCCCTCTCATCTGTCTCTCTCTCTCTCCCTCCCTCCCTCCCTCCCTCCCTCCCTCCCTCCCTCCCTCCCTCCCTCCCTCCCTCCCTCCCTCCCTCCCTCCCTCCCTCCCTCCCTCCCTCCCTCCCTCTTCTTTCTCTCTCGCTCCCTCCCTCCCTCTCTCTTCTGTCTCTTCTGTCTCTCTCGCTCCCTCTCTCTCCCTCATCTGTCTCCCTCCCCTCAAGATGCTAGATCTGACATTTCCCTCCCTCTCTCTCTCTCTCTCTCTGATGTGTGCAACCTTTAAGAAACGAATAGTCGCTGTTCCCTGCGGAGAGACACACACACAGACATGTGCTGTCAAAGTGCGTCAGCAGCAAAGCTCAGATGTACACCCTGTCATTCAGTGAAACATGTACACCCTGTCATTCAGTGAAACAAGCAGAGTTAACACTAGAACCGTTCATCATTTTGACTGCTCATGAATTTCATTGTTTTATTACTCTGACATATTTTAAAGTAATGCCCACCTTGTCCTAAATCAGTCTATATAACACACTGTCTGAATCAGTCTATATAACACACATATGACACACTGCTGTTAGAATCTTAATATCACAAACACAACTGGAGTTATGATCAGTTTCAGGAAGCTCCGTTGCTTCTCTCGACAGTGGAAGGTAATATAATAATAATAATAATAATAATATAATAATAATAATAATAATAATAATAATAATAATAATAATAATAATATAATAATAATAATAATAATAATATATAATAATAATAATAATAATAATAATAATATAATAATAATAGTGGAAGGTGCCGTGCCCAGTTGATAATCACCCCAATAATAAACGAAACCAAAATGATACCAAAACTCAATTAAAACTGAACCTAAACTGAACCAAAACTATACCAAAACCAATTAAAAAACTATACAAAACTCAATTAAAAAACTAAACTGAACCAAAACATACCTAAACTGAACCAAAACTATACCAAAACTCAATTAAAACTGAACCTAAACTGAACCAAAACTGAACCTAAACTATACCAAAACTGAACCAAAACTATACCAAAACTAAATTACAACTGAACCAAAACTATACCAAACTGAACCTGAACTATACCAAAACTGAACCTAAACTATACCAAAACTGAACCTAAACTGTACCAAAACCATACTGAAACTGAATCTAACTGAACCTAAACTATACCAAAACTGAACCTAAACTGAACCAAAACTATACCAAAACTGAACCTAAACTATACCAAAACTGAACCTAAACTGAACCTAAACTATACCAAAACTGAACCTAAACTATACCAAAACTGAAACTAAACTATACCTAAACTGAAACTAAACTGAACCAAAACTGAAACTAAACTGAACCTAAACTGAAACTAAACTGAAACTAAACTGAAACTGAACCAAAACTGAAACTAAACTGAACCTAAACTGAAACTAAACTGAACCTAAACTGAAACTAAACTGAACCTACACTATACCAAAACATATAGCAACAGATGAAGTAAAGTATGACGGTAGACACTGTCTGGAATCAGGGACTGTACTGGGGCTGAGACGCTCAAGCAGACACTGTCTGGAATCAGGGACTGTACTGGGGCTGAGACGCTCAAGCAGACACTGTCTGGAATCAGGGACTGTACTGGGGCTGAGACGCTCAAGCAGACACTGTCTGGAATCAGGGACTGTACTGGGGCTGAGACGCTCAAGGAGCAAGGAGACACTGTCTGTTGATAAATGTCCGTGGAGCATTCGGTGAAAGAGCGTGTGTATGGCGAGCTTCTGGTCAGACATGTCAGGGACACTCTGTTTTGACATGTAGGGGACACTCTGTTTTGACATGTCGGGGACACTCTGTTTTGACATGTAGTGGACACTCTGTTTTGACATGTAGGGGACACTCTGTTTTGACATGTAGGGACACTCTGTTTTGACATGTAGGGGACACTCTGTTTTGACATGTAGGGGACACTCTGTTTTGACATGTAGGGGACACTGTTTTGACATGTAGGGGACACTCTGTTTTGACATGTAGGGGACACTCTGTTTTGACATGTAGGGGACACTCTGTTTTGAAATGTAGGGGACACCCTGTTTTGACATGTAGGGGACACTCTGTTTTGACATGTAGGGACACTCTGTTTTGACATGTAGGGGACACTGTTTTGACATGTAGGGGACACTCTGTTTTGACATGTAGGGGACACTGTTTTGACATGTAGGGGACACTCTGTTTTGATATGTAGGGGACACCCTGTTTTGACATGTAGGGGACACTCTGTTTTGACATGTAGGGGACACTCTGTTTTGACATGTAGGGGACACTCTGTTTTGACATGTAGGGGACACTCTGTTTTGACATGTAGGGGACACTCTGTTTTGATATGTAGGGGACACCCTGTTTTGACATGTAGGGGACACTCTGTTTTGACATGTAGGGGACACTCTGTTTTGACATGTAGGGGACACTCTGTTTTGACATGTAGGGGACACTGTTTTGACATGTAGGGGGACACTCTGTTTTGACATGTAGGGGACACTCTGTTTTGACATGTAGGGGGACACTCTGTTTTGAAATGTAGGGGACACCCTGTTTTGACATGTAGGGGACACTCTGTTTTGACATGTAGGGGATACTCTGTTTTGACATGTAGGGGACACTGTTTTGACATGTAGGGGACACTGTTTTGACATGTAGGGGACACTCTGTTTTGACATGTAGGGGACACTCTGTTTTTGATATGCAGGGGACACTCTGTTTTGACATGTAGGGGACACTCTGTTTTGACATGTAGGGGACACTCTGTTTTGACATGTAGGGGACACTCTGTTTTGACATGTAGGGGACACTCTGTTTTGACATGTAGGGGACACCCTGTTTTGACATGTAGGGGACACTCTGTTTTGACATGTAGGGGACACTCTGTTTTGACATGTAGGGGACACCCTGTTTTGACATGTAGGGGACACTCTGTTTTGACATGTAGGGGACACTCTGTTTTGACATGTAGGGGACACCCTGTTTTGACATGTAGGGGACACTCTGTTTTGACATGTAGGGGACACCTTTCTCCGTCTGTTACCTCTGTTTTGATGATAAAGAACTGCCTGGAAACAGAACGGACTGCCTGGAAACAGACACATTCTCCATGGTATCTGATGTATAAATAATTGACTATTTCTGACTATTGTCACATAGACGCTGACATTAATTATAATCCCATTATTTATTTTGTGCTGATTTTCTCTATTTATCAAGCACACTTGGCGCCTAAATAATGATGTTTAGGCTACTGATGTTTTTCATCAGTTTCACCGCATCTTGCTGACCGTGCATCTTGGGTAATTATTTAAATGTTGTCGTTATAAAAGAAGCAGGTTACCCGCGTTCCAACTCGTACGCTTTCTGTTTCATAGTTGTAACAAAGACACTCCATCATTTTTACATATAGCCTACAGTAACATAAAGATGTTTTTACATATAGCCTACAGTAACATAAAGACGTTTTTACATATAGCCTACAGTAACATAAAGACGTTTTTACATATAGCCTACAGTAACATAAAGATGTTTTTACATATAGCCTACAGTAACATAAAGACGTTTTTACATATAGCCTACAGTAACATAAAGATGTTTTTACATATAGCCTACAGTAACATAAAGATGTTTTTACATATAGCCTACAGTAACATAAAGATGTTTTTACATATAGCCTACAGTAACATGAAGACGTTTTTACATATAGCCTACAGTAACATAAAGATGTTTTTACATATAGCCTACAGTAACATAAAGACGTTTTTACATATAGCCTACAGTAACATAAAGATGTTTTTACATATAGCCTACAGTAACATAAAGACGTTTTTACATATAGCCTACAGTAACATAAATATGTTTTTACATATAGCCTACAGTAACATAAATATGTTTTTACATTTAGCCTACAGTAACAAAAATATGTTTTTACATATAGCCTACAGTAACATAAAGATGTTTTTACATATAGCCTACAGTAACATAAAGATGTTTTTACATATAGCCTACAGTAACATAAAGACGTTTTTACATATAGCCTACAGTAACATAAAGATGTTTTTACATATAGCCTACAGTAACATAAAGATGTTTTTACATATAGCCTACAGTAACATAAAGACGTTTTTACATATAGCCTACAGTAACATAAATATGTTTTTACATATAGCCTACAGTAACAAAATATGTTTTTACATATAGCCTACAGTAACAAAAATATGTTTTTACATATAGCCTACAGTAACATAAAGATGTTTTTACATATAGCCTACAGTAACAAAATATGTTTTTACATATAGACTACAGTAACATAAATATGTTTTTACATATAGCCTACAGTAACAAAAATATGTTTTTTACATATAGCCTACAGTAACATAAAGATGTTTTTACATATAGCCTACAGTAACATAAAGATGTTTTTACATATAGCCTACAGTAACATAAAGATGTTTTTACATATAGCCTACAGTAACAAAAATATGTTTTTACATATAGCCTACAGTAACATAAAGATGTTTTTACATATAGCCTACAGTAACATAAAGACGTTTTTACATATAGCCTACAGTAACATAAAGATGTTTTTACATATAGCCTACAGTAACAAAAATATGTTTTTACATATAGCCTACAGTAACATAAAGATGTTTTTACATATAGCCTACAGTAACATAAAGATGTTTTTACATATAGCCTACAGTAACATAAAGACGTTTTTACATATAGCCTACAGTAACATAAAGATGTTTTTACATATAGCCTACAGTAACATAAAGACGTTTTTACATATAGCCTACAGTAACATAAATATGTTTTTACATATAGCCTACAGTAACATAAATATGTTTTTACATATAGCCTACAGTAACAAAAATATGTTTTTACATATAGCCTACAGTAACATAAAGATGTTTTTACATATAGCCTACAGTAACATAAAGATGTTTTTACATATAGCCTACAGTAACATAAAGACGTTTTACATATAGCCTACAGTAACATAAAGATCTTTTTACATATAGCCTACAGTAACATAAAGATGTTTTTACATATAGCCTACAGTAACATAAAGACGTTTTTACATATAGCCTACAGTAACATAAATATGTTTTTACATATAGCCTACAGTAACAAAAATATGTTTTTACATATAGCCTACAGTAACAAAAATATGTTTTTACATATAGCCTACAGTAACATAAAGATGTTTTTACATATAGCCTACAGTAACAAAAATATGTTTTTACATATAGACTACAGTAACATAAATATGTTTTTACATATAGCCTACAGTAACAAAAATATGTTTTTACATATAGCCTACAGTAACATAAAGATGTTTTTACATATAGCCTACAGTAACATAAAGATGTTTTTACATATAGCCTACAGTAACATAAAGATGTTTTTACATATAGCCTACAGTAACAAAAATATGTTTTTACATATAGCCTACAGTAACATAAAGATGTTTTTACATATAGCCTACAGTAACATAAAGACGTTTTTACATATAGCCTACAGTAACATAAAGATGTTTTTACATATAGCCTACAGTAACAAAAATATGTTTTTACATATAGCCTACAGTAACATAAAGATGTTTTTACATATAGCCTACAGTAACATAAAGACGTTTTTACATATAGCCTACAGTAACATAAAGATGTTTTTACATATAGCCTACAGTAACATAAAGATGTTTTTACATATAGCCTACAGTAACAAAAGACGTTTTTACATATAGCCTACAGTAACATAGATGTTTTTACATATAGCCTACAGTAACATAAAGTCATAATTGCTATTGAAAAAGACAGACAATGCGTAGTCTAATACTACCTAAGACCTTCATAAACACAACCAAATTATTATTTTTGCGAAAGCCAATGTCACATGTATTTATTACTGTTAGAATTTGTATTTTATTTCACCTTTATTTAACCAGGTAGACCAGTTGAAAGTGGTTAAGGGCGCTGTACTGCAGCGCCAGCTGTGCCATCAGAGACTCTGGATACGAGGTACACACATCACTGTGGATACGAGGTACACACATCACCATGGATACGAGGTACACACATCACTGTGGATACGAGGTACACACATCACCATGGATACGAGGTACACACATCACCGTGGATACGAGGTACACACATCACCGTGGATACGAGGTACACACATCACCGTGGATACGAGGCACACACATCACCGTGGATACGAGGCACACACATCACCATGGATACAAGGTACACACATCACCATGGATATAAGGTACACGCATCACCGTGGATACGAGGTACACACATCACCGTGGATACGAGGTACACACATCACCGTGGATACGAGGTACACACATCACCGTGGATACGAGGTACACACATCACCGTGGATACGAGGTACACACATCACCGTGGATACGAGGTACACACATCACCGTGGATACGAGGTACACACATCACCGTGGATACGAGGTACACACATCACCGTGGATACGAGGTACACACATCACCGTGGATACGAGGTACACACATCACCGTGGATACGAGGTACACACATCAACTAGTATTGGCATTGGCATTGCACCATGGATACAAGGTAGTGGTTAATCCGCTTTCATACGGGCTTCAAGCTATATCAAATCAAATTCAAATCAAATTGATTTATATAGCCCTTCGTACATCAGCTGATATCTCAAAGTGCTGTACAGAAACCCAGCCTAAAACCCCAAACAGCAAGCAATGCAGGTGTAGAAGCACCTACTATATCTACTGATTGTCTACCCACGTGTCTCTGCTGTGCGCTGGAATGTACAGGTACTGCCAGAGTCAAGGAAACACTTGAGTAAATGAGGGTTCTGGCGGCTCTGTTATGGTGCGAGGTGCGTTTTCCTGCCGTGGTTCAGGTCCACTCAACCCCTTAGAGGGCAAGGTAAACGCCATACAGTGATCACCTTCGGACCTTATGGTGAAGCAGTTCTATCCAGATGGGAGTGGTCTCTTCTAGGATGACAACGCCCCCCATCCACAGGGCACCAGTGGTCACTGACTCAAAGAACTCAATCCAATTGAACACTTGAGACGCCGTTTTCCACCACCATCAACAAAACACCAAATGATGGAATTTCTCCACGCTAACTAGCAAACTCTCTCTCCTTAGTGTAATGTGTGCTAGCTAGCTAACTCTCTCTCCTTAGTGTAATGTGTGCTAGCTAGCTAACTCTCTCTCCTTAGTGTAATGTGTGCTAGCTAACTCTCTCTCCTTAGTGTAATGTGTGCTAGCTAACTCTCTCTCCTTAGTGTAATGTGTGCTAGCTAGCTAACTCTCTCTCCTTAGTGTAATGTGTGCTTGCTAGCTAACTTTCTCTCCTTAGTGTAATGTGTGCTCGCTAGCTAACTCTCTCTCCTTAGTATAA
Source organism: Oncorhynchus keta (assembly GCF_023373465.1). NCBI lineage: Eukaryota > Metazoa > Chordata > Actinopteri > Salmoniformes > Salmonidae > Oncorhynchus > Oncorhynchus keta. The sequence goes on along the minus strand of NC_068435.1, from coordinate 3,214,921 downwards.
TGTGCTAGCTAGCTAACTCTCTCTCCTTAGTGTAATGTGTGCTTGCTAGCTAACTTTCTCTCCTTAGTGTAATGTGTGCTCGCTAGCTAACTCTCTCTCCTTAGTGTAATGTGTGCTAGCTAGCTAACTCTCTCTCCTTAGTGTAATGTGTGCTAGCTAGCTAACTCCCTCTCCTTAGTATAATGTGCTAGCTAGCTAGCTAACTCTCTCTCCTTAGTGTAATGTGTGCTAGCTAGCTAACTCTCGCTCCTTAGTGTAATGTGTGGTAGCTAGCTAACTCTCTCTCCTTAGTGTAATGTGTGCTAGCTAGCTAACTCTCTCTCCTTAGTGTAATGTGTGCTAGCTAGCTAACTCTCTCTCCTTAGTATAATGTGTGCTAGCTAGCTAACTCTCTCTCCTTAGTGTAATGTGTGCTAGCTAGCTAACTCTCTCTCCTTAGTGTAATGTGTGCTAGCTAGCTAGCTAATCTCTCTCCTTAGTGTAATGTGTGCTCGCTAGCTAACTCTCCCTCCTTAGTATAATGTGTGCTAGCTAGCTAACTCTCTCTCTCCTTAGTGTAATGTGTGCTAGCTAGCTAACTCTCTCTCCTTAGTATAATGTGTGCTAGCTAGCTAACTCTCTCTCCTTAGTATAATGTGTGCTAGCTAGCTAACTCTCTCCTTAGTGTAATGTGTGCTAGCTAGCTAACTCTCTCTCCTTAGTGTAATGTGTGCTAGCTAGCTAACTCTCGCTCCTTAGTGTAATGTGTGGTAGCTAGCTAACTCTCTCCTTAGTGTAATGTGTGCTAGCTAGCTAACTCTCTCTCCTTAGTGTAATGTGTGCTAGCTAACTCTCTCTCCTTCGTATAATGTGTGCTAGCTAGCTAACTCTCTCTCCTTAGTGTAATGTGTGCTAGCTAACTCTCTCTCCTTAGTGTAATGTGTGCTAGCTAACTCTCTCTCCTTAGTGTAATGTGTGCTAGCTAGCTAACTCTCTCCTTAGTGTAATGTGTGCTAGCTAGCTAACTCTCTCTCCTTAGTATAATGTGTGCTAGCTAGCTAATTCTCTCTCCTTAGTGTAATGCGTGCTAGCTAATTCTCTCTCCTTAATGTAATGTGTGCTCGCTAGCTAACTCTCCCTCCTTAGTATAATGTGTGCTAGCTAGCTAACTCTCTCTCCTTAGTGTAATGTGTGCTAGCTAGCTAACTCTCTCTCCTTAGTATAATGTGTGCTAGCTAGCTAACTCTCTCTCCTTAGTATAATGTGTGCTAGCTAGCTAACTCTCTCCTTAGTGTAATGTGCTAGCTAGCTAACTCTCTCTCCTTAGTGTAATGTGTGCTAGCTAGCTAACTCTCTCTCCTTAGTGTAATGTGTGCTAGCTAACTCTCTCTCCTTAGTATAATGTGTGCTAGCTAACTCTCTCTCCTTAGTATAATGTGTGCTAGCTAATTCTCTCTCCTTAGTGTAATGTGTGCTAGCTAGCTAACTCTCTCTCCTTAGTATAATGTGTGCTAGCTAGCTAACTCTCTCTCCTTAGTATAATGTGTGCTAGCTAGCTAACTCTCTCTCCTTAGTGTAATATGTGCTAGCTAGCTCACTCTCTCCTTAGTGTAATGTGTGCTAGCTAGCTAACTCTCTCTCCTTAGTGTAATGTGTGCTAGCTAGCTAACTCTCTCTCCTTAGTATAATGTGTGCTAGCTAGCTAATCTCTCTCCTTAGTGTAATGCATGCTAGCTAATTCTCTCTCCTTAGTATAATGTGTGCTAGCTAATTCTCTCTCCTTAGTGTAATGTGTGCTAGCTAGCTAACTCTCTCTCCTTAGTGTAATGTGTGCTAGCTAGCTAACTCTCTCTCCTTAGTGTAATGTGTGCTAGCTAGCTAACTCTCCTTAGTATAATGTGTGCTAGCTAGCTAATTCTCTCCTTAGTGTAATGCGTGCTAGCTAATTCTCTCTCCTTAGTGTAATGTGTGCTAGCTAGCTAACTCTCTCTCCTTAGTATAATGTGTGCTAGCTAGCTAACTCTCTCTCCTTAGTGTAATGTGTGCTAGCTAGCTAACTCTCTCTCCTTAGTATAATGTGTGCTAGCTAGCTAACTCTCTCTCCTTAGTGTAATGTGTGCTAGCTAGCTAACTCTCTCTCCTTAGTATAATGTGTGCTAGCTAGCTAACTCTCTCCTTAGTATAATGTGTGCTAGCTAGCTAACTCTCTCTCCTTAGTGTAATGTGTGCTAGCTAGCTAACTCTCTCTCCTTGGTGTAATGTGTGCTAGCTAGCTAACTCTCTCTCCTTAGTATAATGTGTGCTAGCTAGCTAACTCTCTCTCCTTAGTATAATGTGTGCTAGCTAGCTAACTCTCTCTCCTTAGTGTAATATGTGCTAGCTAGCTCACTCTCTCCTTAGTGTAATGTGTGCTAGCTAGCTAACTCTCTCTCCTTAGTGTAATGTGTGCTAGCTAGCTAACTCTCTCTCCTTAGTATAATGTGTGCTAGCTAGCTAATTCTCTCTCCTTAGTGTAATGCATGCTAGCTAATTCTCTCTCCTTAGTATAATGTGTGCTAGCTAATTCTCTCTCCTTAGTGTAATGTGCTAGCTAGCTAACTCTCTCTCCTTAGTGTAATGTGTGCTAGCTAGCTAATTCTCTCTCCTTAGTGTAATGTGTGCTAGCTAGCTAACTCTCCTTAGTATAATGTGTGCTAGCTAGCTAATTCTCTCTCCTTAGTGTAATGCGTGCTAGCTAATTCTCTCTCCTTAGTGTAATGTGTGCTAGCTAGCTAACTCTCTCTCCTTAGTATAATGTGTGCTAGCTAGCTAACTCTCTCCTTAGTGTAATGTGTGCTAGCTAGCTAACTCTCTCTCCTTAGTATAATGTGTGCTAGCTAGCTAACTCTCTCTCCTTAGTGTAATGTGTGCTAGCTAGCTAACTCTCTCTCCTTAGTATAATGTGTGCTAGCTAGCTAACTCTCTCTCCTTAGTATAATGTGTGCTAGCTAGCTAATTCTCTCTCCTTAGTGTAATGCGTGCTAGCTAATTATCTCTCCTTAGTGTAATGTGTGCTAGCTAGCTAACTCTCCCTCCTTAGTATAATGTGTGCTAGCTAGCTAACTCTCTCTCCTTAGTGTAATGTGTGCTAGCTAGCTAACTCTCTCTCCTTAGTATAATGTGTGCTAGCTAGCTAATTCTCTCTCCTTAGTGTAATGCGTGCTAGCTAATTCTCTCTCCTTAATGTAATGTGTGCTCGCTAGCTAACTCTCCCTCCTTAGTATAATGTGTGCTAGCTAGCTAACTCTCTCTCCTTAGTGTAATGTGTGCTAGCTAGCTAACTCTCTCTCTCCTTAGTATAATGTGTGCTAGCTAGCTAACTCTCCCTCCTTAGTATAATGTGTGCTAGCTAGCTAACTCTCTCCTTAGTGTAATGTGCTAGCTAGCTAACTCTCTCTCCTTAGTGTAATGTGTGGTAGCTAGCTAACTCTCTCTCCTTAGTGTAATGTGCTAGCTAGCTAACTCTCTCTCCTTAGTATGTGTGCTAGCTAGCTAACTCTCTCTCCTTAGTATAATGTGTGCTAGCTAGCTAACTCTCTCTCCTTAGTGTAATGTGTGCTAGCTAGCTAACTCTCTCTCCTTAGTGTAATGTGTGCTAGCTAGCTAACTCTCTCTCCTTAGTATAATGTGTGCTAGCTAGCTAACTCTCTCTCCTTAGTATAATGTGTGCTAGCTAGCTAACTCTCTCTCCTTAGTGTAATATGTGCTAGCTAGCTCACTCTCTCCTTAGTGTAATGTTTGCTAGCTAGCTAACTCTCTCTCCTTAGTGTAATGTGTGCTAGCTAGCTAACTCTCTCCTTAGTATAATGTGTGCTAGCTAGCTAATTCTCTCCTTAGTGTAATGCATGCTAGCTAATTCTCTCTCCTTAGTGTAATGTGTGCTAGCTAACTCTCTCTCCTTAGTGTAATGTGTGCTAGCTAACTCTCTCTCCTTAGTGTAATGTGTGGTAGCTAGCTAACTCTCTCTCCTTAGTGTAATGTGTGCTAGCTAACTCTCTCTCCTTAGTGTAATGTGTGCTAGCTAACTCTCTCTCCTTAGTGTAATGTGTGCTAGCTAGCTAACTCTCTCCTTAGTGTAATGTGTGCTAGCTAGCTAACTCTCTCTCCTTAGTGTAATGTGTGCTAGCTAGCTAACTCTCTCTCCTTCGTATAATGTGTGGTAGCTAGCTAACTCTCTCTCCTTAGTGTAATGTGTGCTAGCTAACTCTCTCTCCTTAGTGTAATGTGTGCTAGCTAACTCTCCCTCCTTAGTATAATGTGTGCTAGCTAGCTAACTCTCTCTCCTTAGTGTAATGTGTGCTAGCTAGCTAACTCTCTCTCCTTAGTATAATGTGCTAGCTAGCTAACTCTCTCTCCTTAGTATAATGTGTGCTAGCTAGCTAATTCTCTCTCCTTAGTGTAATGTGCTAGCTAGCTAACTCTCTCTCCTTAGTGTAATGTGTGCTAGCTAGCTAACTCTCTCTCCTTAGTGTAATGTGTGCTAGCTAGCTAACTCTCTCTCCTTAGTATAATGTGTGCTAGCTAGCTAACTCTCTCTCCTTAGTATAATGTGTGCTAGCTAGCTAACTCTCTCTCCTTAGTGTAATGTGTGCTAGCTAGCTAACTCTCTCTCCTTAGTGTAATGTGTGCTAGCTAGCTAACTCTCTCTCCTTAGTGTAATGTGTGCTAGCTAGCTAACTCTCTCTCCTTAGTATAATGTGTGCTAGCTAGCTAACTCTCTCTCCTTAGTGTAATATGTGCTAGCTAGCTCACTCTCTCCTTAGTGTAATGTGTGCTAGCTAGCTAACTCTCTCTCCTTAGTGTAATGTGTGCTAGCTAGCTAACTCTCTCTCCTTAGTATAATGTGTGCTAGCTAGCTAATTCTCTCTCCTTAGTGTAATGCATGCTAGCTAATTCTCTCTCCTTAGTATAATGTGTGCTAGCTAATTCTCTCTCCTTAGTGTAATGTGTGCTAGCTAGCTAACTCTCTCTCCTTAGTGTAATGTGTGCTAGCTAGCTAACTCTCTCTCCTTAGTGTAATGTGTGCTAGCTAGCTAACTCTCCTTAGTATAATGTGTGCTAGCTAGCTAATTCTCTCTCCTTAGTGTAATGCGTGCTAGCTAATTCTCTCTCCTTAGTGTAATGTGTGCTAGCTAGCTAACTCTCTCTCCTTAGTATAATGTGTGCTAGCTAGCTAACTCTCTCTCCTTAGTGTAATGTGTGCTAGCTAGCTAACTCTCTCTCCTTAGTATAATGTGTGCTAGCTAGCTAACTCTCTCTATTAGTATAATGTGTGCTAGCTAGCTAACTCTCTCTCCTTAGTGTAATGTGTGCTAGCTAGCTAACTCTCTCTCCTTGGTGTAATGTGTGCTAGCTAGCTAACTCTCTCCTTAGTATAATGTGTGCTAGCTAGCTAACTCTCTCCTTAGTATAATGTGTGCTAGCTAGCTAACTCTCTCTCCTTAGTGTAATATGTGCTAGCTAGCTCACTCTCTCCTTAGTGTAATGTGTGCTAGCTAGCTAACTCTCTCTCCTTAGTGTAATGTGTGCTAGCTAGCTAACTCTCTCTCCTTAGTATAATGTGTGCTAGCTAGCTAATTCTCTCTCCTTAGTGTAATGCATGCTAGCTAATTCTCTCTCCTTAGTATAATGTGTGCTAGCTAATTCTCTCTCCTTAGTGTAATGTGTGCTAGCTAGCTAACTCTCTCTCCTTAGTGTAATGTGTGCTAGCTAGCTAACTCTCCCTCCTTAGTGTAATGTGTGCTAGCTAGCTAACTCTCCTTAGTATAATGTGTGCTAGCTAGCTAATTCTCTCCTTAGTGTAATGCGTGCTAGCTAATTCTCTCTCCTTAGTGTAATGTGTGCTAGCTAGCTAACTCTCTCTCCTTAGTATAATGTGTGCTAGCTAGCTAACTCTCTCTCCTTAGTGTAATGTGCTAGCTAGCTAACTCTCTCTCCTTAGTATAATGTGTGCTAGCTAGCTAACTCTCTCTCCTTAGTGTAATGTGTGCTAGCTAACTCTCTCTCCTTAGTGTAATGTGTGCTAGCTAACTCTCTCTCCTTAGTGTAATGTGTGCTAGCTAACTCTCTCTCCTTAGTGTAATGTGTGCTAGCTAACTCTCTCTCCTTAGTGTAATGTGTGCTAGCTAACTCTCTCTCCTTAGTATAATGTGTGCTAGCTAACTCTCTCTCCTTAGTGTAATGTGTGCTAGCTAACTCTCTCTCCTTAGTATAATGTGTGCTAGCTAACTCTCTCTCCTTAGTGTAATGTGTGCTAGCTAACTCTCTCTCCTTAGTGTAATGTGTGCTAGCTAGCTAACTCTCTCTCCTTAGTATAATGTGTGCTAGCTAGCTAACTCTCTCCTTAGTGTAATGTGTGCTAGCTAGCTAACTCTCTCTCCTTAGTATAATGTGTGCTAGCTAATTCTCTCTCCTTAGTGTAATGTGCTAGCTAGCTAACTCTCTCTCCTTAGTATAATGTGTGCTAGCTAGCTAACTCTCTCTCCTTAGTATAATGTGTGCTAGCTAGCTAACTCTCTCCTTAGTGTAATGTGTGCTAGCTAGCTAACTCTCTCTCCTTAGTGTAATGTGTGCTAGCTAGCTAACTCTCTCTCCTTAGTGTAATGTGTGCTAGCTAGCTAACTCTCTCTCCTTAGTATAATGTGTGCTAGCTAGCTAACCCTCTCTCCTTAGTATAATGTGTGCTAGCTAGCTAACTCTCTCTCCTTAGTGTAATGTGTGCTAGCTAGCTAACTCTCTCTCCTTAGTGTAATGTGTGCTAGCTAGCTAACTCTCTCTCCTTAGTATAATGTGTGCTAGCTAGCTAATTCTCTCTCCTTAGTGTAATGCGTGCTAGCTAATTATCTCTCCTTAGTGTAATGTGTGCTAGCTAGCTAACTCTCCCTCCTTAGTATAATGTGTGCTAGCTAGCTAACTCTCTCTCCTTAGTGTAATGTGTGCTAGCTAGCTAACTCTCTCTCCTTAGTATAATGTGTGCTAGCTAGCTAACTCTCTCTCCTTAGTATAATGTGTGCTAGCTAACTCTCTCTCCTTAGTGTAATGTGTGCTAGCTAACTCTCTCTCCTTAGTGTAATGTGTGCTAGCTAGCTAACTCTCTCTCCTTAGTGTAATGTGTGCTAGCTAACTCTCTCTCCTTAGTATAATGTGTGCTAGCTAGCTAACTCTCTCTCCTTAGTATAATGTGTGCTAGCTAGCTAACTCTCTCTCCTTAGTGTAATGTGTGCTAGCTAGCTAACTCTCTCTCCTTAGTGCAATGTGTGCTAGCTAGCTAACTCTCTCTCCTTAGTGTAATGTGTGCTAGCTAGCTAACTCTCTCTCCTTAGTATAATGTGTTCTAGCTAGCTAATTCTCTCTCCTTAGTGTAATGCATGCTAGCTAATTCTCTCTCCTTAGTGTAATGTGTGCTAGCTAGCTAACTCTCTCTCCTTAGTATAATGTGTGCTAGCTAGCTAACTCTCTCTCCTTAGTGTAATGTGTGCTAGCTAGCTAACTCTCTCTCCTTAGTATAATGTGTGCTAGCTAATTCTCTCTCCTTAGTGTAATGTGTGCTAGCTAGCTAACTCTCTCTCCTTAGTATAATGTGTGCTAGCTAGCTAACTCTCTCTCCTTAGTATAATGTGCTAGCTAGCTAACTCTCTCCTTAGTGTAATGTGTGCTAGCTAGCTAACTCTCTCTCCTTAGTGTAATGTGTGCTAGCTAGCTAACTCTCTCTCCTTAGTGTAATGTGTGCTAGCTAGCTAACTCTCTCCTTAGTATAATGTGTGCTAGCTAGCTAACCCTCTCTCCTTAGTATAATGTGTGCTAGCTAGCTAACTCTCTCTCCTTAGTGTAATGTGTGCTAGCTAGCTAACTCTCTCTCCTTAGTGTAATGTGTGCTAGCTAGCTAACTCTCTCTCCTTAGTATAATGTGCTAGCTAGCTAATTCTCTCTCCTTAGTGTAATGCGTGCTAGCTAATTATCTCTCCTTAGTGTAATGTGTGCTAGCTAGCTAACTCTCCCTCCTTAGTATAATGTGTGCTAGCTAGCTAACTCTCTCTCCTTAGTGTAATGTGTGCTAGCTAGCTAACTCTCTCTCCTTAGTATAATGTGTGCTAGCTAGCTAACTCTCTCTCCTTAGTATAATGTGTGCTAGCTAGCTAACTCTCTCTCCTTAGTGTAATGTGTGCTAGCTAGCTAACTCTCTCTCCTTAGTGTAATGTGTGCTAGCTAGCTAACTCTCTCTCCTTAGTGTAATGTGTGCTAGCTAGCTAACTCTCGCTCCTTAGTATAATGTGTGCTAGCTAGCTAACTCTCTCTCCTTAGTATAATGTGTGCTAGCTAGCTAACTCTCTCTCCTTAGTGTAATGTGTGCTAGCTAGCTAACTCTCTCCTTAGTGCAATGTGTGCTAGCTAGCTAACTCTCTCTCCTTAGTGTAATGTGTGCTAGCTAGCTAACTCTCTCTCCTTAGTATAATGTGTTCTAGCTAGCTAATTCTCTCTCCTTAGTGTAATGCATGCTAGCTAATTCTCTCTCCTTAGTGTAATGTGTGCTAGCTAGCTAACTCTCTCTCCTTAGTGTAATGTGTGCTAGCTAACTCTCTCTCCTTAGTGTAATGTGTGCTAGCTAACTCTCTCTCCTTAGTGTAATGTGTGCTAGCTAACTCTCTCTCCTTAGTGTAATGTGTGCTAGCTAGCTAACTCTCTCTCCTTAGTATAATGTGTGCTAGCTAGCTAACTCTCTCTCCTTAGTATAATGTGTGCTAGCTAGCTAACTCTCTCTCCTTAGTGTAATGTGTGCTAGCTAACTCTCTCTCCTTAGTGTAATGTGTGCTAGCTAGCTAACTCTCTCTCCTTAGTGTAATGTGTGCTAGCTAGCTAACTCTCTCTCCTTAGTGTAATGTGTGCTAGCTAACTCTCTCTCCTTAGTATAATGTGTGCTAGCTAACTCTCTCTCCTTAGTGTAATGTGTGCTAGCTAGCTAATTCTCTCTCCTTAGTGTAATGTGTGCTAGCTAGCTAACTCTCTCTCCTTAGTATAATGTGTGCTAGCTAGCTAACTCTCTCTCCTTAGTATAATGTGTGCTAGCTAGCTAACTCTCTCTCCTTAGTGTAATATGTGCTAGCTAGCTCACTCTCTCCTTAGTGTAATGTGTGCTAGCTAGCTAACTCTCTCTCCTTAGTGTAATGTGTGCTAGCTAGCTAACTCTCTCTCCTTAGTATAATGTGTGCTAGCTAGCTAATTCTCTCTCCTTAGTGTAATGCATGCTAGCTAATTCTCTCTCCTTAGTATAATGTGTGCTAGCTAATTCTCTCCTTAGTGTAATGTGTGCTAGCTAGCTAACTCTCTCTCCTTAGTGCAATGTGTGCTAGCTAGCTAACTCTCTCTCCTTAGTGTAATGTGTGCTAGCTAGCTAACTCTCTCTCCTTAGTATAATGTGTTCTAGCTAGCTAATTCTCTCTCCTTAGTGTAATGCATGCTAGCTAATTCTCTCTCCTTAGTGTAATGTGTGCTAGCTAGCTAACTCTCTCTCCTTAGTATAATGTGTGCTAGCTAGCTAACTCTCTCTCCTTAGTGTAATGTGTGCTAGCTAACTCTCTCTCCTTAGTGTAATGTGTGCTAGCTAACTCTCTCTCCTTAGTGTAATGTGTGCTAGCTAGCTAACTCTCTCTCCTTAGTATAATGTGTGCTAGCTAGCTAACTCTCTCTCCTTAGTATAATGTGTGCTAGCTAGCTAACTCTCTCCTTAGTGTAATGTGTGCTAGCTAACTCTCTCTCCTTAGTGTAATGTGTGCTAGCTAGCTAACTCTCTCTCCTTAGTGTAATGTGTGCTAGCTAGCTAACTCTCTCTCCTTAGTGTAATGTGTGCTAGCTAACTCTCTCTCCTTAGTATAATGTGTGCTAGCTAACTCTCTCTCCTTAGTGTAATGTGTGCTAGCTAACTCTCTCTCCTTAGTGTAATGTGTGCTAGCTAGCTAACTCTCTCTCCTTAGTATAATGTGTGCTAGCTAGCTAACTCTCTCTCCTTAGTATAATGTGTGCTAGCTAGCTAACTCTCTCTCCTTAGTGTAATATGTTCTAGCTAGCTCACTCTCTCCTTAGTGTAATGTGTGCTAGCTAGCTAACTCTCTCTCCTTAGTGTAATGTGTGCTAGCTAGCTAACTCTCTCTCCTTAGTATAATGTGTGCTAGCTAGCTAATTCTCTCTCCTTAGTGTAATGCATGCTAGCTAATTCTCTCTCCTTAGTATAATGTGTGCTAGCTAATTCTCTCTCCTTAGTGTAATGTGTGCTAGCTAGCTAACTCTCTCTCCTTAGTGTAATGTGTGCTAGCTAGCTAACTCTCTCTCCTTAGTGTAATGTGTGCTAGCTAGCTAACTCTCCTTAGTATAATGTGTGCTAGCTAGCTAATTCTCTCTCCTTAGTGTAATGCGTGCTAGCTAATTCTCTCTCCTTAGTGTAATGTGTGCTAGCTAGCTAACTCTCTCTCCTTAGTATAATGTGTGCTAGCTAGCTAACTCTCTCTCCTTAGTGTAATGTGTGCTAGCTAGCTAACTCTCTCTCCTTAGTATAATGTGTGCTAGCTAGCTAACTCTCTCCTTAGTGTAATGTGTGCTAGCTAGCTAACTCTCTCTCCTTAGTATAATGTGTGCTAGCTAGCTAACTCTCTCTCCTTAGTATAATGTGTGCTAGCTAGCTAATTCTCTCTCCTTAGTGTAATGCGTGCTAGCTAATTATCTCTCCTTAGTGTAATGTGTGCTAGCTAGCTAACTCTCCTCCTTAGTATAATGTGTGCTAGCTAGCTAACTCTCTCTCCTTAGTGTAATGTGTGCTAGCTAGCTAACTCTCTCTCCTTAGTATAATGTGTGCTAGCTAGCTAACTCTCTCTCCTTAGTATAATGTGCTAGCTAGCTAACTCTCTCTCCTTAGTGTAATGTGTGCTAGCTAGCTAACTCTCTCTCCTTAGTGTAATGTGTGCTAGCTAGCTAACTCTCTCTCCTTAGTGTAATGTGTGCTAGCTAGCTAACTCTCGCTCCTTAGTATAATGTGTGCTAGCTAGCTAACTCTCCTTAGTATAATGTGTGCTAGCTAGCTAACTCTCCCTCCTTAGTGTAATGTGTGCTAGCTAGCTAACTCTCTCTCCTTAGTGCAATGTGTGCTAGCTAGCTAACTCTCTCTCCTTAGTGTAATGTGTGCTAGCTAGCTAACTCTCTCTCCTTAGTATAATGTGTTCTAGCTAGCTAATTCTCTCTCCTTAGTGTAATGCATGCTAGCTAATTCTCTCTCCTTAGTGTAATGTGTGCTAGCTAGCTAACTCTCTCTCCTTAGTATAATGTGTGCTAGCTAGCTAACTCTCTCTCCTTAGTGTAATATGTGCTAGCTAGCTAACTCTCTCTCCTTAGTATAATGTGTGCTAGCTAATTCTCTCTCCTTAGTGTAATGTGTGCTAGCTAGCTAACTCTCTCTCCTTAGTATAATGTGTGCTAGCTAGCTAACTCTCTCTCCTTAGTATAATGTGTGCTAGCTAGCTAACTCTCTCTCCTTAGTGTAATGTGTGCTAGCTAGATAACTCTCTCTCTTTAGTGTAATGTGTGCTAGCTAGCTAACTCTCTCTCCTTAGTGTAATGTGCTAGCTAGCTAACTCTCTCTCCTTAGTGTAATGTGTGCTAGCTAGCTAACTCTCTCTCCTTAGTATAATGTGTGCTAGCTAACTCTCTCTCCTTAGTGTAATGTGTGCTAGCTAGCTAATTCTCTCTCCTTAGTGTAATGTGTGCTAGCTAGCTAACTCTCTCTCCTTAGTATAATGTGTGCTAGCTAGCTAACTCTCTCTCCTTAGTGTAATGTGGTTTGACGTAAGTATTTTTAAAAATCATCTGAGACTAGCTCATGTTTCTCTCTGCAGTGTGACGTGTGTGGTGTGGAGCCTATCCAGGGTGTGCGGTGGCATTGTCAGGACTGTCCCTCAGACAACGCTGTGGACTTCTGTTCCAACTGCTCCGACTGGTGAGTCCTGCCTGGCTGGGGCTCTGTTCAAAACTATTTTGAAAACACATGTAAAATACATTGTGTGGGACATAACAATAATACCAGTTTACACCAGTAACAAAAATGCCGCTAAGATGCAGGAAAATATTATTTTCACATTTTGAGTTAGTTCATTGATGCATGTGCATCAAGTTGCCAGTTTTCAGTTGCCATGATTGACATGTCTGAACCCTGTTCCCACCTCCAGCCTGTGCAAAGACAGGAAGTAAGTCCCTCGTAGCTTCCTACGCCGGCATAGCAGCCTTGTTGCGTATGCTGTTGATCTCTGTGTTAACTGTTTCATCGTTGTGTATTAACCCATAATTCCTCTGTTTTTCCCCCACCGCGGTACAAGAAATGTGTTATAGTGTTGACGTTTTGTCTTCTATACTACTTAACAGTCGCAGCCAAATATATTGGCACCCCTTTGCACTTTTCTTAAATAGTTCTCTATTCATTTCAGAACAGTCCAGCATTTCTTCTCTGAACCATTCCTGGGTGCTTCTAAACTCCTGGGTCTTTTCACCTGGTGTAAGAACGGACTCCTAGCACTCCTAACTCAGCAAAACAACAAACGTCCTCTCACTGTCAACTGTGTTTATTTTCAGCAAACTTAACATGTGTAAATATTTGTATGAACATAAGATTCAACAACTGAGACATAAACTGAACAAGTTCCACAGACATGTGACTAACAGAAATGGAATAATGTGTCCCTGAACAAAGGGGGGGTCAAAATCAAAAGTGACAGTCAGTATCTGGTGTGGCCACCAGCTGCATTAAGTACTGCAGTGCATCTCCTCCTCATGGACTGCACCAGATTTGCCAGTTCTTGCTGTGAGATGTTACCCCACTCTTCCACCAAGGCACCTGCAAGTTCCCGGACATTTCTGGTGGGAATGGCCCTAGCCCTCACCCTCCGATCCAACAGGTTCCAGATGTGCTCAATGGGACTGAGATCATGGCTCTTCGCTGGCCATGGCAGAACACTGACATTCCTGTCTTCCATGACTCGTCAGTTGAAGAGCACTTTGTGCCAGTCCTGTCTGGTCCAGCGACGGTGGGTTTGTGCCCATAGGCGACGTTGTTGCCGGTGATGTCTGGTGAGGACCTGCCTTACAACAGGCCTACAAGCCCTCAGTCCAGCCTCTCTCAGCCTATTGCGGACAGTCTGAGCACTGATGGAGGGATTGTGCGTTCCTGGTGTAACTCGGACAGTTGTTGTTGCCATCCTGTACCCGTCCCGCAGGTGTGATGTTCGGATGTACCGATCCTGTGCAGGTGTTGTTACACGTGGTCTGCCACTGCGAGGATGATCAGCTGTTTGTCCTGTCTCCCTGTAGCGTTGTCTTAGGCGTCTCACAGTACGGACATTGCAATTTATTGCCCTGGCCACATCTGCAGTCCTCATGCCTCCTTGCAGCATGCCTAAGGCACGTTCACGCAGATGAGCAGTGACCCTGGGCATTTTTCTTTTGGTGTTTTTCAGAGTGAGTAGAAAGGCCTCTTTAGTGTCCTAAGTTTTCATAACTGTGACCTTAATTGCCTACCGTCTGTAAGCTGTTAGTGTCTTAACGACCGTTCCACAGGTGTATGTTCATTAATTGTTTATGGTTCATTGAACAAGCATTGGGAAACAGTGTTTAAACCTTTACAATGAAGATCTGTGAAGTTATTTGGATTTTTACAAATTATCTTTGAAAGACAGGGTCCTGAAAAAGGGACGTTTATGTGTTTGAGGGTGTCCTCCTACTGGAAGACCCACAACCTTCAACAGAGACACAGTTTTGGACACTTGGTTGAACAGAGAATGATTAAGAAGAGTCCCTGGACATGTTCTGGTGTGGCCAGCGAAGAATCCTGATCTGAATCATAACTTATGACAAGATCTGACAACAGCAGTTGGTGGAGGGCACTCCTCAAACGTTGGAATAATTAGTTTTTGTTTAATGCTGAAGAGTGGGACAAATGTCCAAAAGAAAAGTGCTCATTGCTACAAGAATAATTTGTCTGCAGTTCCCTTGGATCAAGTACTAGCTCTGCGGTGCCACTACATTTGTCCGTGCCATTTGTCTTTTAAGTTTACCATTTTAATTTAGAAAAATAAGAGTTTACAAAAAAAATCAAAAATCAAAAAATCAAGGTGACCAACTTCCTATTGAAGAAATTGGGAATTATTTAATAGAAGTACAAGGGTGTCAATATATTTGGCCACAACTGTTATCGGTGTATGTGGAATCCTTTTCCCAATCGATAACCCTGTATTTCCCCTGTGTACCTCCTCCAGCCTGTACAAGACAGAGAGCCACTTGCCCAGCCACCATCTGGAGCCTGTCCATCACCACGAGACCTTCCTAGACAGGGACTACTGTCTGGCTCAGACCCCTGGATATAACTACCTGGATCCCAACTACTACCCTGCTAACAGATGACAGCATGGCCCCTAATCTCAGCCCTGGGCCACAGCTACAGACCCCTAGCCTCCTGGTCCAGCATCTGGGGCCACAGCTACAGACCCCTAGCCTCCTGGTCCAGCATCTGGGGCCACAGATACAGACTCCTAGCCTCCTGAGCCACAGCTACAGACCCCTAGCCTCCTGGGCCAGCACCTGGGCCACACCTCACCCCACTAGCCCAGCAGGATGGCAGGCATTGGGTCTCTGACGGCAGGCTGTGGTGGAGGGGGGGGTTACCGTAACGACCAAACAAAGGAACATAAGGGAAATATAAAAAACACTATTTAAAATTACATTTAAAAAAACTGAAAAAGGCACACCGACATTCCCGAGTGCCGAGACAGAAGAGGGTCCTTCCTCCTCTCTTCTCCTCTTCTCTTCTCCTCTTCTTTTCCTCCCTCCTCCTTTTTCTCCTTCTCCTCCTCCTATTCTCTTCTCCCTCCTCCTTCTCCTCCTCTTCTTCTTCTCCTCCCTCCTCTTCTCCTGCTCTCCTCCCTCCTCTTCTCCTCTTCTTCTGCTCTCCTCCCTCCTCCTCCTCCTACTCCTCCTCTCCTCCTCTTCCTCTCCTCCACCTGGTTTAGTGGGCCTACTACTATTCAGGGTCGTGTTCACCTAACAGAAGATAACAGACAAACGGGCAGGGACTACCTGACCTTTTTCCTTTTCTATTGCAAAACATTTTTTCTACGTTTTGAACTAATGAATATGACCCTGACACTGGTGTGTGGTGATGGTAGTGTGGTGGTATCAGTGTTATGTTGATGAGAGGGAATATGTTCCTTGATGGGTAGATATCTGTATTTGAGTAGGTGGGGCCTGTTATGGAATATGGGTTGTGGGAGGAGCTTGGTGCCCATGAGAGGCATGACTTTGATTCCTACCAGGTTTTTAAACCAAACACAGGACAAGATCTGCTGATGTAACCCATATGGCGGGTGTTGTCAGATGCAGCCATGGTAACGGACCCCTGATACTTCTCCACCTCACGTCTCCATGGTAACGGACCCCTGATACACCTCCACCTCATGTCTCCATGGTAGCAGACCCCTGATACACCTCCACCTCACGTCTCCATGGTAACAGACCCTGATACACCTCACGTCTCCATGGTAACAGACCCTGATACACCACCTCGCTGTCTCTTCTCTCCTTCCTCTAAACCTGGTTCAGTTTCCATCAGAGAACCACTACAGCACCGAAAGCACCAAACTGAAGGAAGACTTGTGAAAATTAAACTTGAAAAATATGATTTAGTCTTTCTTTTCGATGTGTTTGATGCTGTTTGATCATGTGGTTGATGCTGTTGTTTGATCATGTGTAATAACAGAAACGTAGCCCAGTGGTAAACTACAACACGACGTCAAGTTAGTTGCGTAAAGTCTGTGTGACATTTTTTGTTTGGAGAAATCCCCCTCTGAACTCTCTAACCTTGACCTCTGAGCTATGACTTCGGAGTCTGACCTCTATGAAACATCTCGTCTCTGGTCTAGATCAAGGTTCTCCATAGAGAATGATAGAGGCCTCTAGTGGCCGAAAGGCCATTTAACATGGACAGCGCCATTTTTGGACTTACACCATTTTAATGTAGTTAAATAAATTAAGTTGGAGTCCAACCGGGTCATCAGGAGGAATCAGCCAATCGTGAAGAAGAAAATGTACTACTTCAAAATGGCCCTGCTCACCTATCATGACACAGATACGAAGATGAGTCATCTATCTATCTCTATGGGGTTCTCCAACCCTGTTCTTGGAGTCCTACTGTCTTGTAGGTTTTTGCTCCAACCCTGATCGACCTGATATTAATAAATAGCTGGTTGATAAGCTGAATCAGGTTAGTTACAACTGGAGTTGGAGTTAAACCCTACAGGAGGGTCTCTCTCCAGGAACAGGGTTGGAGTTAAAACCTACAGGAGGGTTGGCATTAAAACCTACAGGAGGTTCTCTCTCCAGGAACAGGGTTGGAGTTAAAACCTACAGGAGGATCTCTCTCCAGGACCAGGGTTGGAGTTAAAACCTGCAGGAGGGTTGGCATTAAAACCTACAGGAGGGTCTCTCTCCAGGAACAGGGTTGGAGTTAAAACCTACAGGAGGGTATCTCTCCAGGACCAGGGTTGGAGTTAAAACCTGCAGGAGGGTTCCAGGAACAGGGTTAAAACCTACAGGAGGGTCTCTCTCCAGGAACAGGGTTGGAGTTAAAAACAGGAGGGTCTCTCTCCAGGAACAGGGTTGGAGTTAAAACCTACAGGAGGGTCTCTCTCCAGGAACAGGGTTGGAGTTAAAACCTACAGGAGGGTATCTCTCCAGGACCAGGGTTGGAGTTAAAACCTACAGGATGGTCTCTCTCCAGGACCAGGGTTGGAGACCCCTGTTCTAGATCCTCCATTAAAATATTGTATTTTTACGAACCTATTTAAAAACAACGAGAAGAATCGAGGAGGAGGTGGTGATTGTCTAGACCTAGGGGTTCTCATTCATTCCTACTTCCTGTACTTTTTGGGTTCTAGCGCTACACAGCTGATTCAAATCATCAAAGCTTGATGATGAGTTGGTCATTTGAATCGGCTGTGTTGCGCTAGAACCCAAACCGTGCACCCGGGAGGGGAGGAAGTAGGAACGAATGAGAGCCCCTAGGTCTAGAAGGGATACAGCTTTTATCAAAATGTAGTTTTCGAAGCAGGTTGGAAGAATTAGGTTAAAAGACTTTGGACTTCAATTTCATAAGCTGTATCCCATCTAGACATGACTGTAGATTTGGGTTGGGCTTGATGAGTAGATGCCATTTTGTTTTGTTGTCTCCCCCCTGCTTCAATATCTCTGTATAACGGTATGTTTTTAAATCATGTTAAACTGCTAGAGGAGATCAGTGGAAATAAAAATGTAAAAATATATAATTTCTACATCCGGAGAATCCTGCAGCATTCTTTGGTTTTGTTATGGGTGCCTCGGTAAATTATAATATGTTAGAAGTAGGCAAAACGAAGCCATGTTGACTTTATTAATTGATTCTATATATCAGAGAATCTTTATTCCCGAAGTTGACATTTGTTTGCCGTGATTTGACAAGTAATTATGATAAAAGATCATACAAATTAGCCCCGAGTTAAAGATTCACACGTCAAATATACGAAATAACAAACATTATTATTCCTCAAAACAAACACCATTATTCATTAAAGACAGTTAGCCACCAGGGGGCGCTGTTGTATTGGCTTTGACTGGTCGGCATGTTGGGCCCACATGGACAATAACTCCACATGGAGTTATTTATAAAAGATATATTTTGTTTTAGCAAAGCATCTTATCTACTACCATCTCTGAGGCATGATTTATGGTGCCATGACATCCACCATATTGGATGGGTTAGAGTGGATGGAACACAGTGGGGTGGTGTACCTAATGAATTGGCCAGTGAGTGTATACCATCTGTAGAATATTATATACAATAGGATGGTGTACCTAATGAATTGGCCAGTGAGTGTATACCATCTGTAGAATATTATATACAATAGGATGGTGTACCTAATGAATTGGCCAGTGAGTGTATACCATCTGTAGAATATTATATACAATAGGATGGTGTACCTAATGAATTGGCCAGTGAGTGTATACAATCTGTAGAATATTATATACAATAGGATGGTGTACCTAATGAATTGGCCAGTGAGTGTATACCATCTGTAGAATATTCCAAATGTACTGCACAAATAAATCAGGAGTCCAGGTTTAGCAAAGGAACTGCCTTTATTAACCGTTAAGTATTGACTCAACAAGCGCTGTGACATTGTCTCTTATGACGAGAAGCCTGCAACCAGCTATATAGAATAAAATGCAATAGTCTGTTAATAGTTTTTTGTTATATATATATATATGTATATATATATTCAGTACGCTTCTAAAGTTTGGACACAACTACTTTTCCTTTATTTTTTAAAACTATTTTCTACGTTGTAGAATAATAGTGAGGACTGTGGTCCTTCTGTGGCTCAGTTGGTAGAGCATGGCGCTTGTAACGCCAGGGTAGTGGGTTCGATTCCCGGGATCACCCATACGTAGAATGTATGCACACATGACTGTAAGTCGCTTTGGATAAAAGCGTCAGCTAAATGGCATATATTATTATTATATTACATCAAAACTATGAAATAACACGTATGGAGTCATGTAGTAACCAAAAAAGTGTTCAACTAATTTATTTAACCTTTTATTTAAGTAGGCAAGTCAGTTAAGAACTAATTCGTATTTACAATGACGGCCTACACCGGCCAAATCCCCTCCCCTAACCCGAACGATGCTGAGACAATTGTGCGCCGCCCTATGGGATTCCCGATCACGGCCGGGTTGTGATACAGCCCGGGATCGAACCAGGATCTGTAGTGAAGCCTCTATCACTGAGATGCAGCGCCTTAGATTTCTGTGCCAGATTCTTCAAAGTAGCCACCCTTCTCTCAAACAGCTTCACCTGGAATGCTTTTCCAACAGTCTTGAAGGAGTTCCCACATATGCTGAGCACTTGTTGGCTGCTTTTCCTTTGCTCTTTTTTAAATATATATTTTTTTATATCACCTTTATTTAACCAGGTAGGCCAGTTGAGAACAAGTTCTCATTTACAACTGCGACCTGGCCAAAAACAACACAGAGTTACACATGGGATAAACAAACGTAAAGTCAATAACACAACAGTAAAGTCTATATACAGTGTTTGCAAATGAGGTGAGATAAGGGAGGTGAGGCAATAAATAGGCTGTAGTGGAGAAGTAAATACAATTTAGCAAATTAACACTGGAGTGATGGATGTGCAGATGATGATGTGCAAGTAGAGATACTGGGGTGCAAAGAGCAGAAAAAAGGAAATAGGGGGATGACGTAGGTAGTTGGTTGGACGGGCTATTTACAGATGGGCTATGTACAGCTGCAGCGATCGGTAAGCTGCTCTGACAGGCGATGCTTGAAGTTAGTGAGGGAGATATGTCTCCAACAACAGTGATTGTTTCATACTTATTTTCCACCTTATTCTCCACCATAATTGGCAAATAAATTCATTAAAAATCCTACAATGTGATTTTCTGGATTTCTTTTCTCATTTTGTTTGTCATAGTTGAAGTGTACCTATGATGAAAATTACAGGCCTCTCTCATCTTTTTATGTGGGAGAACGTGCACAATTGGTGCCTGACTAAATACTTTTTTGCCCCACTATACATCATTGATGTATACAGAGAAAAGAGTTGGCCCGAGAATTGAACCCTGTGGCACCCCCATAGAGACTGCCAGAGGTCCGGACAGCAGGCCCTCCGATTTGACACACTGAAATCTGAGAAGAAGTTGGTGAACCAGGCGAGGCAGTCATTAGAGAAGCCAAGGCTGTTGAGTCTGCCGATAAGAATACGGCGATTGACAGAGTCCTGGCCTTGGCCAGGTGACAGATTTTTGTCTTGGCCAGGTCGATGAATACGGCTGCGCAGTACTGTCCTTTTATCGATGGCAGTTATGATATCATTTAGGACCTTGAGTGTGGCTGAGGTGCACCCGTGACCAACTCTGCGGCCCGACTCATCCCAAACCATCTCAAATGGGCCTTTTTCCTGTTTAAAAACAAATTATAGTCCCACTAAGCATAAACCAGATAGGATGGCGTATCGTTACAGAATGCTGTGGTAGCCATGCAGAATGCTGTGGTAGACATGCTGGTTAAGTGTGCCTTGAATTCTAAATAAATCACTGACAGTGTCACCAGCAAAACCATCACACCTCCTCCTCCATGCTTCACGGTGGGAACCACACATGCAGAGATGATCCGTTCACCTACTCTGCATCTCACAAAGACACAGTGGTTACAACCAAAAATCTCAAAGTCGGACTCATCAGCCCAAAGGACAGATTTCCACCGGTCTAATGTCCAATGCTCGTGTTTCTTGGCCCAAGCACGTCTCTTCTTATTGGTGTCCTTTAGTAGTGGTTTGCAGCAATTCGACCACGAAAGCCTGAATCACGCATTCTCCTCCGAACAGTTGATGTGGAGATGTGTCTGATACTGTGAGGTGCAATCTGAGGTAACTCTGGGTCTTCCTTTCTTGTGGCGGTCCTCATGAGAGCCAGTTTCATCATAGCGCTTGATGGTTTTTGCGACTGCACTTGAAGAAACGTTCAAAGTTCTTGACATTTTCCTTATTGACTGACCTTCATGTCTGCCATTTATCTTTGCTTATTTGAGCTGTTCTTGCCATAATATGGATTTAGTATTTTACCAAATAGGGATATCTTCTGTATACCAACCCTACCTAGTCACAACAAAACTGATTGGCTCTAACACATTAAGGAGGAAAGAAATTCCACATATTAACTGTTAACACACACCTCTTAATTAAAATGCATTCCAGGTGACTACCTCATCAAGCTGGTTGAGAGAATGCCACAGAATGTCATCAAGGCAAAGTGTGGCAACTTTGAAGAAGCTCAAATATAAAATCTTTTTTTGATTTGTTTAACACTTTTTTGGTTACAACATGATTCCATAATGTGTTATTTCATAGTTTTGATGTCTTCACTATTATTCTACAATGTAGAAAATAGTAAAAATAAATAAAAAAGAACCCTTGAATAACTAGGTGTCCAATCTTTTGACTCGTACTGTATATACGTAAAAGGCAATACGCTTGATGTGTAATCCGTGCATGCTACAATAGAATGCCTACTATACGTGAGAGCATCACACACACACACATTGACACGAATCCACGCTCAGTACACACACACACATTGGCATGCATGCACACACAGTGCGCACACACACAAACACACCTCTGCCCACTAGACATCTGATATTTGCTTTCCAGCTAAGTGGGCAGAGAACTCTCTCTCTCTATGCCTCAGGGACAACAAGGCAGAGAACTCTCTCTGTGCCTCAGGGACAACAAGGCTGAGAACTCTCTCTCTATGCCTCAGGGACAACAAGGCAGAGCACTCTCTCTCTATGCCTCAGGGACAACAAGGCAGAGAACTCTCTCTCTATGCCTCAGGGACAACAAGGCAGAGAACTCTCTCTCTATGCCTCAGGGACAACACGGCAGAGAACTCTCTCTGTGCCTCAGGGACAACAAGGCAGAGAACTCTCTCTGTGCCTCAGGGACAACAAGGCAGAGAACTGTCTCTCTATGCCTCAGGGACAACAAGGCAGAGAACTCTCTCTCTATGCCTCAGGGACAACAAGGCAGAGAACTCTCTCTGTGCCTCAGGGACAACAAGGCAGAGAACTCTCTCTCTATATGCCTCAGGGACAACAAGGCAGAGAACTCTCTCTCTCTATGCCTCAGGGACAACAAGGCAGAGAACTCTCTCTCTATATGCCTCAGGGACAACAAGGCAGAGAACTCTCTCTCTATGCCTCAGGGACAACAAGGCAGAGAACTCTCTCTATGCCTCAGGGACAACAAGGCAGAGAACTCTCTCTCTATGCCTCAGGGACAACAAGGCAGAGCACTCTCTCTCTATGCCTCAGGGACAACAAGGCAGAGAACTCTCTCTCTATGCCTCAGGGACAACAAGGCAGAGAACTCTCTCTATGCCTCAGGGACAACACGGCAGAGAACTCTCTCTGTGCCTCAGGGACAACAAGGCAGAGAACTCTCTCTGTGCCTCAGGGACAACAAGGCAGAGAACTGTCTCTCTATGCCTCAGGGACAACAAAGCAGAGAACTCTCTCTATGCCTCAAGGACAACAAGGCAGCGAACTCTCTCTGTGCCTCAGGGACAACAAGGCAGAGAACTCTCTCTCTCTATGCCTCAGGGACAACAAGGCAGAGAACTCTCTCTGTGCCTCAGGGACAACAAGGCTGAGAACTCTCTCTATGCCTCAGGGACAACTAGGCAGAGCCTCTATGCCTCAGGGACAACAAGGCAGAGAACTCTCTCTCTGTGCCTCAGGGACAACAAGGCAGAGAACTCTCTCTGTGCCTCAGGGACAACAAGGCAGAGAACTCTCTCTGTGCCTCAGGGACAACAAGGCAGATAACTGTCTCTCTATGCCTCAGGGACAACAAGGCAGAGAACTGTCTCTATGCCTCAGGGACAACAAGGCAGCGAACTCTCTGTGCCTCAGGGACAACAAGGCAGAGAACTCTCTCTCTATGCCTCAGGGACAACAAGGCAGAGAACTCTCTGTGCCTCAGGGACAACAAGGCCTCTCTGTGCCTCAGTGACAACAAGGCAGAGAACTCTCTCTCTATGCCTCAGGGACAACAAGGCAGAGAACTCTCTCTGTGCCTCAGGGACAACAAGGCAGAGAACTCTCTCTCTATATGCCTCAGGGACAACAAGGCAGAGAACTCTCTCTCTCTATGCCTCAGGGACAACAAGGCAGAGAACTCTCTCTCTATGCCTCAGGGACAACAAGGCAGAGAACTCTCTCTCTATGCCTCAGGGACAACAAGGCAGAGAACTCTCTCTATGCCTCAGGGACAACAAGGCAGAGAACTCTCTCTCTATGCCTCAGGGACAACAAGGCAGAGAACTCTCTCTCTATGCCTCAGGGACACCAAGGCAGAGAACTCTCTCTATGCCTCAGGGACAACAAGGCAGAGAACTCTCTCTGTGCCTCAGGGACAACAAGGCAGAGAACTCTCTCTGTGCCTCAGGGACAACAAGGCAGAGAACTCTCTCTCTCTATGCCTCAGGGACAACAAGGCAGAGAACTCTCTCTATGCCTCAGGGACAACAAGGCAGAGAACTCTCTCTCTCTATGCCTCAGGGACAACAAGGCTTAGAACTCTCTCTGTGCCTCAGGGACAACAAGGCAGAGAACTCTCTCTCTATGCCTCAGGGACAACAAGGCAGAGAACTCTCTCTGTGCCTCAGGGACAACAAGGCAGAGAACTCTCTCTCTATATGCCTCAGGGACAACAAGGCAGAGAACTCTCTCTCTCTATGCCTCAGGGACAACAAGGCAGAGAACTCTCTCTCTCTATGCCTCAGGGACAACAAGGCTTAGAACTCTCTGTGCCTCAGGGACAACAAGGCAGAGAACTCTCTCTATGCCTCAGGGACAACAAGGCAGAGAACTCTCTCTGTGCCTCAGGGACAACAAGGCAGAGAACTCTCTCTATATGCCTCAGGGACAACAAGGCAGAGAACTCTCTCTGTGCCTCAGGGACAACAAGGCAGAGAACTCTCTCTACATGCCTCAGGGACAACAAGGCAGAGAACTCTCTCTCTATGCCTCAGGGACAACAAGGCAGAGAACTCTCTCTATGCCTCAGGGACAACAAGGCAGAGAACTCTCTATGCCTCAGGGACAACAAGGCAGAGAACTCTCTCTATATGCCTCAGGGACAACAAGGCAGAGAACTCTCTATATGCCTCAGGGACAACAAGGCAGAGAACTCTCTCTCTCTATGCCTCAGGGACAACAAGGCAGAGAACTCTCTCTGTGCCTCAGGGACAACAAGGCAGAGAACTCTCTCTGTACCTCAGGGACAACAAGGCAGAGAACTCCCTCTCTCTATGCCTCAGGGACAACAAGGCAGAGAACTCTCTCTCTATGCCTCAGGGACAACAAGGCAGAGAACTCTCTCTGTGCCTCAGGGACAACAAGGCAGATAACTCTCTCTATGCCTCAGGGACAACAAGGCAGAGAACTCTCTCTCTATGCCTCAGGGACACCAAGGCAGAGAACTCTCTCTCTATGCCTCAGGGACAACAAGGCAGAGAACTCTCTCTGTGCCTCAGGGACAACAAGGCAGAGAACTCTCTCTGTGCCTCAGGGACAACAAGGCAGAGAACTCTCTCTCTCTATGCCTCAGGGACAACAAGGCAGAGAACTCTCTCTCTCTATGCCTCAGGGACAACAAGGCAGAGAACTCTCTCTCTATGCCTCAGGGACAACAAGGCTTAGAACTCTCTCTGTGCCTCAGGGACAACAAGGCAGAGAACTCTCTCTCTATGCCTCAGGGACAACAAGGCAGAGAACTCTCTCTGTGCCTCAGGGACAACAAGGCAGAGAACTCTCTCTCTATATGCCTCAGGGACAACAAGGCAGAGAACTCTCTCTCTCTATGCCTCAGGGACAACAAGGCAGAGAACTCTCTCTCTCTATGCCTCAGGGACAACAAGGCTTAGAACTCTCTCTGTGCCTCAGGGACAACAAGGCAGAGAACTCTCTCTCTATGCCTCAGGGACAACAAGGCAGAGAACTCTCTCTGTGCCTCAGGGACAACAAGGCAGAGAACTCTCTCTCTATATGCCTCAGGGACAACAAGGCAGAGAACTCTCTCTGTGCCTCAGGGACAACAAGGCAGAGAACTCTCTCTCTACATGCCTCAGGGACAACAAGGCAGAGAACTCTCTCTCTATGCCTCAGGGACAACAAGGCAGAGAACTCTCTCTATGCCTCAGGGACAACAAGGCAGAGAACTCTCTCTCTATGCCTCAGGGACAACAAGGCAGAGAACTCTCTCTATATGCCTCAGGGACAACAAGGCAGAGAACTCTCTCTATATGCCTCAGGGACAACAAGGCAGAGAACTCTCTCTCTCTATGCCTCAGGGACAACAAGGCAGAGAACTCTCTCTGTGCCTCAGGGACAACAAGGCAGAGAACTCTCTCTGTACCTCAGGGACAACAAGGCAGAGAACTCCCTCTCTCTATGCCTCAGGGACAACAAGGCAGCGAACTCTCTCTATGCCTCAGGGACAACAAGGCAGCGAACTCTCTCTATGCCTCAGGGACAACAAGGCAGAGAACTCTCTCTCTATATGCCTCAGGGACAACAAGGCAGAGAACACTCTCTCTCTATGCCTCAGGGACAACAAGGCAGAGAACTCTCTCTGTGCCTTAGGGACAACAAGGCAGAGAACTCTCTCTCTATATGCCTCAGGGACAACAAGGCAGAGAACTCTCTCTGTGCCTCAGGGACAACAAGGCAGAGAACTCTCTCTGTATATGCCTCAGGGACAACAAGGCTGAGAACTCTCTCTCTCTATGCCTCAGGGACAACAAGGCAGAGAACTCTCTCTATATGCCGCAGGGACAACAAGGCAGAGAACTCTCTCTATATGCCTCAGGGACAACAAGGCAGAGAACTCTCTCTCTATATGCCTCAGGGACAACAAGGCAGAGAACTCTCTCTATATGCCTCAGGGACAACAAGGCAGAGAACTCTCTCTCTCTCTATGCCTCAGGGACAACAAGGCAGAGAACTCTCTCTCTATGCCTCAGGGACAACAAGGCAGAGAACTCTCTCTATGCCTCAGGGACAACAAGGCTGTCTAAACCTTTGATTTAAAATATTGTATTTGGCCTTTACTGCTATATCCCATAGAAAATCATCTAATAACACATTCAGATGGTTAACAGACCAAGTCAAAAAGAAAGTTTTAAAGTTCAGGAAATATTTTTAGTTTTTTGGGGGGATATATATTTAACCACCTTTTTGGGGGGGTCACTATACCCCAAAGTGGTACCAGTTATCTTCAGTCCTCTGACACTTATGGGGGTCATAGAACAAGATGGAGAACACCATCCGATTCACACACACACACACACACACACACACACACACACACACACACACACACACACACACACACACACACACACACACACACACACACACACACACACACACACACACACACACACACAGACAGGCACACAGCAGGCAGCGTTACACTGTGTTTTCAATAGAATGGGATAGCCTGGTATGTACTGTACGATATTATTCTGAAACTAATGTCACCACTATCATTAGTAAAGTGTTAATTAATGCTAAGTTAAAGCCTCTTTAGTATCCAAGCAGTGGTTTTAGTGGAGGATAAACACAGTTTACACACCTTATTGACATTTTGTTTTGTATAGTTGCAAGCACAATATAATATAATACTATTTATCACGGAAAAATGCTTTCAAAATATAAGGAGATTCAACACGAAATGCCATCAACGTTTACGCATCTAGTTATTTATTTTATTTTATTTTATTTTGAACCACTACAGCTACAAATTACAAATACAAGAGTTGTTCCCACTGCAGCATAGATAGATGATGTACTTCCAAGACCATATGCATTTCAGTGATTTCTATTTCTAAATGTCGGTGTGTGTGTGTGAGAGAGTGTAAAAGTGTGAGAGTCTTGTGGCCGTGTCTCTTCAGAGTAGCAGAGTTGATGCAGGCAAGGAGAAGTCTGCATCCCAAATGGCCCACTATTTCCTATATAGTGCACTACTATAGACCAGAACCCTATTCCCTACATAGGGAATAGGGTTCTGGTCTATAGTAGTGCACTACATAGGGAATAGGGCCCTGGTCTATAGTAGTGCACTATATAGTGCACTACTTTAGACCAGAGCCCTATTCCCTATATAGTGCACTACTTTAGACCAGAGCCCTATTCCCTATATAGTGCACTACTTTAGACCAGAGCCCTATTCCCCATATAGTGCACTACTTTTTGCACATATGGCTCTGGTAGAAGGTGGTGGACCTCTGGGGTGGTGGTAGTAGTTAGACCTCTGGGGCGGTGGTAGTAGTTAGACCTCTGGGGTGGTGGTAGTAGTTAGACCTCTGGGGTGGTGGTAGTAGTTAGACCTCTGGGGTGGTGGTAGTAGTTAGACCTCTGGGGTGGTGGTAGTAGTTAGACCTCTGGGGTGGTGGTAGTAGTTAGACCTCTGGGGTGGTGGTAGTAGTTAGACCTCTCTGGTGTGGTGGTAGTAGTTAGACCTCTGGGGTGGTGGTAGTAGTTAGACCTCTGGGGCGGTGGTAGTGGTAGTAGTTAGACCTCTGGGGCGGTGGTAGTAGTTAGACCTCTGGGGCGGTGGTAGTAGTTAGACCTCTGGGGTGGTGGTAGTAGTTAGACCTCTGGGGTGGTGGTAGTAGTTAGACCTCTGGGGTGGTGGTAGTAGTTAGACCTCTGGGGTGGTGGTAGTAGTTAGACCTCTGGGGTGGTGGTAGTAGTTAGACCTCTGGGGTGGTGGTAGTAGTTAGACCTCTGGGGTGGTGGTAGTAGTTAGACCTCTGGGGTGGTGGTAGTAGTTAGACCTCTGGGGTGGTGGTAGTAGTTAGACCTCTGGGGTGGTGGTAGTAGTTAGACCTCTGGGGTGGTGGTAGTAGTTAGACCTCTGGGGTGGTGGTAGTAGTTAGACCTCTGGGGCGGTGGTAGTAGTTAGACCTCTGGGGTGGTGGTAGTAGTTAGACCTCTGGGGTGGTGGTAGTAGTTAGACCTCTGGGGTGGTGGTAGTAGATAGACCTCTGGGGTGATGGTAGTAGTTAGACCTCTGGGGCGGTGGTAGTAGTTAGACCTCTGGGGTGGTGGTAGTAGTTAGACCTCTGGGGTGGTGGTAGTAGTTAGACCTCTGGGGTGGTGGTAGTAGTTAGACCTCTGGGGTGGTGGTAGTAGATAGACCTCTGGGGCGGTGGTAGTAGTTAGACCTCTGGGGTGGTGGTAGTAGTTAGACCTCTGGGGTGGTGGTAGTAGATGTAGACCTCTGGGGCGGTGGTAGTAGTTAGACCTCTGGGGTGGTGGTAGTAGTTAGACCTCTGGGGGTGGTGGTAGTAGTTAGACCTCTGGGGCGGTGGTAGTAGTTAGACCTCTGGGGTGGTGGTGGTAGTAGTTAGACCTCTGGGGGGTGGTGGTAGTAGTTAGACCTCTGGGGTGGTGGTAGTAGTTAGACCTCTGGGGTGGTGGTAGTTAGACCTCTGGGGTGGTGGTAGTAGTTAGACCTCTGGGGTGGTGGTAGTAGTTAGACCTCTGGGGTGGTGGTAGTAGTTAGACCTCTGGGGTGGTGGTAGTAGTTAGACCTCTGGGGTGGTGGTAGTAGTTAGACCTCTGGGGTGGTGGTAGTAGTTAGACCTCTGGGGTGGTGGTAGTAGTTAGACCTCTGGGGTGGTGGTAGTAGTTAGACCTCTGGGGTGGTGGTAGTAGTTAGACCTCTGGGGTGGTGGTAGTAGTTATAGACCTCTGGGGTGGTGGTAGTAGTTAGACCTCTGGGGCGGTGGTAGTAGTTAGACCTCTGGGGTGGTGGTAGTAGTTAGACCTCTGGGGCGGTGGTAGTAGTTAGACTCTCTGGACCTCTGGGGTGGTGGTAGTAGTTAGACCTCTGGGGGGTGGTGGTAGTAGTTAGACCTCTGGGGTGGTGTAGTAGTTAGACCTCTGGGGTGGTGGTAGTAGTTAGACCTCTGGGGTGGTGGTAGTAGTTAGACCTCTGGGGTGGTGGTAGTAGATAGACCTCTGGGGTGGTGGTAGTAGATAGACCTCTGGGGTGGTGGTAGTAGTTAGACCTCTGGGGCGGTGGTAGTAGTTAGACCTCTGGGGCGGTGGTAGTAGTTAGACCTCTGGGGCGGTGGTAGTAGTTAGACCTCTGGGGCGGTGGTAGTAGTTAGACCTCTGGGGTGGTGGTAGTAGTTAGACCTCTGGGGCGGTGGTAGTAGTTAGACCTCTGGGGTGGTGGTAGTAGTTAGACCTCTGGGGCGGTGGTAGTAGTTAGACCTCTGGGGCGGTGGTAGTAGATAGACCTCTGGGGTGGTGGTAGTAGATGTAGACCTCTGGGGCGGTGGTAGTAGTTAGACCTCTGGGGTGGTGGTAGTAGTTAGACCTCTGGGGCGGTGGTAGTAGTTAGACCTCTGGGGCGGTGGTAGTAGTTAGACCTCTGGGGTGGTGGTAGTAGTTAGACCTCTGGGGTGGTGGTAGTAGTTAGACCTCTGGGGCGGTGGTAGTAGTTAGACCTCTGGGGCGGTGGTAGTAGTTAGACCTCTGGGGTGGTGGTAGTAGATAGACCTCTGGGGTGGTGGTAGTAGATAGACCTCTGGGGTGGTGGTAGTAGATAGACCTCTGGGGTGGTGGTAGTAGTTAGACCTCTGGGGCGGTGGTAGTAGTTAGACCTCTGGGGCGGTGGTAGTAGTTAGACCTCTGGGGCGGTGGTAGTAGTTAGACCTCTGGGGTGGTGGTAGTAGTTAGACCTCTGGGGCGGTGGTAGTAGTTAGACCTCTGGGGCGGTGGTAGTAGATAGACCTCTGGGGTGGTGGTAGTAGATGTAGACCTCTGGGGCGGTGGTAGTAGTTAGACCTCTGGGGTGGTGGTAGTAGTTAGACCTCTGGGGCGCTGGTAGTAGTTAGACCTCTGGGGCGGTGGTAGTAGTTAGACCTCTGGGGTGGTGGTAGTAGTTAGACCTCTGGGGTGGTGGTAGTAGTTAGACCTCTGGGGCGGTGGTAGTAGTTAGACCTCTGGGGCGGTGGTAGTAGTTAGACCTCTGGGGTGGTGGTAGTAGATAGACCTCTGGGGTGGTGGTAGTAGATAGACCTCTGGGGTGGTGGTAGTAGATAGACCTCTGGGGTGGTGGTAGTAGTTAGACCTCTGGGGCGGTGGTAGTAGTTAGACCTCTGGGGCGGTGGTAGTAGTTAGACCTCTGGGGCGGTGGTAGTAGTTAGACCTCTGGGGTGGTGGTAGTAGTTAGACCTCTGGGGCGGTGGTAGTAGTTAGACCTCTGGGGCGGTGGTAGTGATGATGTAGAGATGCGTGGGTTCCTCTAGCAGGAGTCCATGGCCTGACAGATCTGAGCAAACACCTCTTCAGGAGACCTCTCGGCATCAATCTGGAGGGAAAACACATGAAACAAACAAAGATTAGGATTCAATGCAAGGCACCTTTTAACCTCTAATAGGGCAACATTTAGATTTCTGCCGAAACAGACCCTAAAGAAATGATTTTTTTATGAGACATAAAAGATAACTGGTTTGGAAATCATCTTCTGGTCAAAATAGTTATATTCACTTTTTAGGACAGAAGCTCAAGTATATAGTATAAATATGAAGAAAATATTAATTTAAAAAACAATCTGATTTATTTTCCTATTCAACAAAAGTGGGACAATAGGGCATGAAATGACTTACTATAAGATTTCACATTTCTTATAACTGTAAAATAAACATGATACTACTTAGTGACTGTACGCTATTGGCGCTATTTCATATTAACAGAGAATATTTTTCACTTTGAGAGAGCTCTATATCCAACTAAGGATGACTGTGTCTCGCTCTGCATTTAAACGGGCTAACAATATCTCAAAGCACACACAGACCAGCTGGCAATCACAAGGCCATAATACCAGGTTCTCAAAGCACACACAGACCAGCTGGCAATCACAAGGCCAGAATACCTGGTTCTCAAAGCACACACAGACCAGCTGGCAATCACAAGGCCAGAATACCAGGTTCTCAAAGCATACACAGACCAGCTGGCAATCACAAGGCCAGAAGGCCAGGTTCTCAAAGCACACACAGACCAGCTGGCAATCACAAGGCCAGAATACCAGGTTCTCAAAGCATACACAGACCAGCTGGCAATCACAAGGCCAGAATACCAGGTTCTCAAAGCATACAATCACAAGGCCAGCAGGTTCTCAAAGCACACACAGACCAGCTGGCAATCACAAGGCCAGAATACCAGGTTCTCAAAGCACACACAGACCAGCTGGCAATCACAAAGCCAGAATACCCGGTTCTCAAAGCATACACAGACCAGCTGGCAATCACAAGGCCAGAATACCAGGTTCTCTAAGCATACACAGACCAGCTGGCAATCACAAGGCCAGAATACCAGGTTCTCAAAGCATACACAGACCAGCTGGCAATCACAAGGCCAAAATACCAGGTTCTCAAAGCACACACAGACCAGCTGGCAATCACAAGGCCAGAATACCAGGTTCTCAAAGCATACACAGACCAGCTGGCAATCACAAGGCCAGAATACCAGGTTCTCAAAGCATACACAGACCAGCTGGCAATCACAAGGCCAGAATACCAGGTTCTCAAAGCATACACAGACCAGCTGGCAATCACAAGGCCAAAATACCAGGTTCTCAAAGCACACACAGACCAGCTGGCAATCACAAGGCCAGAATACCAGGTTCTCAAAGCATACACAGACCAGCTGGCAATCACAAGGCCAGAATACCAGGTTCTCAAAGCACACACAGACCAGCTGGCAATCACAAGGCCAGAATACCAGGTTCTCAAAGCACACACAGACCAGCTGGCAATCACAAGGCCAGAATACCAGGTTCTCAAAGCACACACAGACCAGCTGGCAATCACAAGGCCAGAATACCAGGTTCTCAAAGCACACACAGACCAGCTGGCAATTGTCTTCATTCATCTTTCCATGTCCCAACATGTTTCAAGCTGAACACCATTGTCCCTGTTCCCAAGGTAACCTAGCTGTAAATGACTATCGCACCGTAGCATCACATCTGTAATTATGAAGTGTTTTGAAAGGCTGGTCATGTCTCACATCAACACCATTATCCCAGACACCCAGGACCCACTCCAATTCACATACCGCCCCAACAGAGCCGTCATTGAAAATAAGAATTTGTTCTTAACTGACTTGCCTGGTTAAATAAAGGTAAAATATATATATATTTTTTTTAAATCCACAGATGACGCAATCTCAATCACACTCCACACTGCCCTTTCCCACCTGGACAACAGGGGACATAACTACTTCCTGACGGGCCACCCCCAGGTGGTGATCCTCAACATGGGGGCCCCTCAGGGGTGTGTGCTTAGTTTCACCCACGACTACGTGGCCACGAACAACTCCAACACCATCATCAAGTTTGCTGACGACACAACAGTGGTAGATCACCGACTGCAATGAGACATGCTGGTTAAGTGTGCCTTGAATTCAAAATAAATCAGAAGGTGTCACCTGCAAAGCACCGCCACCAACATCACACCTCCTCCTCCATGCTTCACGGTGGGAACCACACATGCGGAGACTCATCAGAACTAAGGACAGATTTCCACTACTGCTGCTGTTTAATTATTTGTTACTTTTATTTTCTATTTTTTACTTAACACTTATTTTTAAAGCATTGTTGGTTAATAAGGGCTCGTAAGTTTCACTGTAAGGTATATACATACACCTGTTCTATTAGGCATTTCACTGTAAGGTATATACATACACCTGTTCTATTCGGCATTTCACTGTAAGGTATATACATACACCTGTTCTATTCAGCATTTCACTGTAAGGTATATACATACACCTGTTCTATTAGGCATTTCACTGTAAGGTATATACATACACCTGTTCTATTAGGCATTTCACTGTAAGGTATATACATACACCTGTTCTATTAGGCATTTCACTGTAAGGTATATACATACACCTGTTCTATTCGGCATTTCACTGTAAGGTATATACATACACCTGTTCTATTCAGCATTTCACTGTAAGGTATATACATACACCTGTTCTATTAGGCATTTCACTGTAAGGTATATACATACACCTGTTCTATTAGGCATTTCACTGTAAGGTATATACATACACCTGTTCTATTAGGCATTTCACTGTAAGGTATATACATACACCTGTTCTATTAGGCATTTCACTGTAAGGTATATACATACACCTGTTCTATTAGGCATTTCACTGTAAGGTATATACATACACCTGTTCTATTCAGCATTTCACTGTAAGGTATATACATACACCTGTTCTATTAGGCATTTCACTGTAAGGTATATACATACACCTGTTCTATTAGGCATTTCACTGTAAGGTATATACATACACCTGTTCTATTAGGCATTTCACTGTAAGGTATATACATACACCTGTTCTATTAGGCATTTCACTAAGGTTATACATACACCTGTTCTATTAGGCATTTCACTGTAAGGTATATACATACACCTGTTCTATTAGGCATTTCACTGTAAGGTCTATACATACACCTGTTCTATTAGGCATTTCACTATACATACACCTGTTCTATTAGGTATATACATACACCTGTTCTATTAGGCATTTCACTGTAAGGTATATACATACACCTGTTCTATTAGGCATTTCACTGTAAGGTATATACATACACCTGTTCTATTAGGCATTTCTAAGGTATACATACACCTGTTCTATTAGGCATTTCACTGTAAGGTATATACATACACCTGTTCTATTAGGCATTTCACTGTAAGGTATATACATACACCTGTTCTATTAGGCATTTCACTGTAAGGTCTATACATACACCTGTTCTATTAGGCATTTCACTGTAAGGTATATACATACACCTGTTCTATTAGGCATTTCACTGTAAGGTATATACATACACCTGTTCTATTAGGCATTTCACTGTAAGGTCTATACATACACCTGTTCTATTAGGCATTTCACTGTAAGGTATATACATACACCTGTTCTATTAGGCATTTCACTGTAAGGTATATACATACACCTGTTCTATTAGGCATTTCACTGTAAGGTCTATACATACACCTGTTCTATTAGGCATTTCACTGTAAGGTATATACATACACCTGTTCTATTAGGCATTTCACTGTAAGGTATATACATACACCTGTTCTATTAGGCATTTCACTGTAAGGTATATACATACACCTGTTCTATTAGGCATTTCACTGTAAGGTCTATACATACACCTGTTCTATTAGGCATTTCACTGTAAGGTCTATACATACACCTGTTCTATTAGGCATTTCACTGTAAGGTATATACATACACCTGTTCTATTAGGCATTTCACTGTAAGGTTACATACACCTGTTCTATTAGGCATTTCACTGTAAGGTATATACATACACCTGTTCTATTAGGCATTTCACTGTAAGGTATATACATACACCTGTTCTATTAGGCATTTCACTGTAAGGTATATACATACACCTGTTCTATTAGGCATTTCACTGTAAGGTATATACATACACCTGTTCTATTAGGCATTTCACTGTAAGGTATATACATACACCTGTTCTATTAGGCATTTCACTGTAAGGTATACACCTGTTCTATTAGGCATTTCACTGTAAGGTATATACATACACCTGTTCTATTAGGCATTTCACTGTAAGGTATATACATACACCTGTTCTATTAGGCATTTCACTGTTCTATTAGGCATTTCACTGTAAGGTATATACATACACCTGTTCTATTAGGCATTTCACTGTAAGGTATATACATACACCTGTTCTATTAGGCATTTCACCTGTTCTATTAGGGTATATACATACACCTGTTCTATTAGGCATTTCACTGTAAGGTATATACATACACCTGTTCTATTCATTTCACTGTAAGGTTCTATTAGGCATTTCACTGTAAGGTATATACATACACCTGTTCTATTAGGCATTTCACTGTAAGGTCTATACATACACCTGTTCTATTAGGCATTTCACTGTAAGGTATATACATACACCTGTTCTATTAGGCATTTCACTGTAAGGTATATACATACACCTGTTCTATTATCACTGTAAGGTATATACATACACCTGTTCTATTAGGCATTTCACTGTAAGGTATATACATACACCTGTTCTATTAGGCATTTCACTGTAAGGTATATACATACACCTGTTCTATTAGGCATTTCACTGTAAGGTATATACATACACCTGTTCTATTAGGCATTTCACTGTAAGGTATATACATACACCTGTTCTATTAGGCAT
Organism: Oncorhynchus keta; assembly: GCF_023373465.1. Lineage (NCBI taxonomy): Eukaryota > Metazoa > Chordata > Actinopteri > Salmoniformes > Salmonidae > Oncorhynchus > Oncorhynchus keta. Next base: position 3,179,982 of record NC_068435.1, on the reverse strand, counting down.
TTCACTGTAAGGTATATACATACACCTGTTCTATTAGGCATTTCACTGTAAGGTATATACATACACCTGTTCTATTAGGCATTTCACTGTAAGGTCTATACATACACCTGTTCTATTAGGCATTTCACTGTAAGGTATATACATACACCTGTTCTATTAGGCATTTCACTGTAAGGTATATACATACACCTGTTCTATTAGGCAGCATGTGACAAATACAATTTGATTTGATTTGATTTGAATTTCCTCGTGTTTCTTGGCCCAAGCAAGTCTCTTCTTCTTATTGGTGTCCTTTAGTAGTGGTTTCTTTGCAGCAATTCGACCACGAAGGCCTGATTCACACAGTCTCCTCTGAACAGTTGATGTTGATGTGTCTGTTACTTGAACTCTGTGAAGCATTTATTTGGGCTGCAATTTCTGAGGCTGGTAACTCTAATGAACTTCTCCTCTGCAGCAGAGGTAGGAGCTGGGTCTTCCTGTCCTGTGGTGGTCCTCATGAGAGCCAGTTTCATCCGAGCGCTTGATGGTTTTTGCGACTGCACTTGAAGAAACTTCCCAAGTTCTTGAAATGTTCCTTATTGACTGACCTTCATGTCTGTCATTTCTCTTTGCTTATTTGAGCTGTTCTTGTTCTTGCCAGAATATGGACTTGGTCTTTTACCAAATAGGGATATCTTCTGGAAACCACCCCTACCCTGTCACTACCTCACCCCACTACCTCACCTCACTACCTCACCCTGTCACTACCCTACCCTGTCACTACCTCACCTCACTACCTCACCCCACTACCTCACCCCACTACCTCACCCCACTACCTCACCTCACTACCTCACCTCACTACCTCACCCCACTACCTCACCTCACTACCTCACCCCACTACCTCACCCCACTACCTCACCTCACTACCTCACCTCACTACCTCACCCCACTACCTCACCTCACTACCTCACCTCACTACCTCACCCCACTACCTCACCCCACTACCTCACCCACTACCTCACCCCACTACCTCACCCACTACCTCACCCCACTACCTCACCTCACTACCTCACCTCACTACCTCACCCCACTACCTCACCTCACTACCTCACCCCACTACCTCACCTCACTACCTCACCCCACTACCTCACCCACTACCTCACACCACTACCCCACCCACTACCTCACCCCACTACCTCACCCATTATCACACACCACTACCTCACACATTATCTCACACCACTACCTCACTGTCACGCCTTGGTCTTAGTATTTTGTGTTTTCTTTAATTATTTGGTCAGGCCAGGGTGTGACATGTTGTTGTATTTCGTATTGGGTTTTTTGTATTATTGGGATTGCGGCTGAGTAGGGGTGTTGTATATGCTTGGCTGCCTGAGGCGGTTCTCAATCAGAGTCAGGTGATTCTTGTTGTCTCTGATGGGGAACCGTATTTAGGTAGCCTGGGTTTCACTGTGTATTTCGTGGGTGATTGTTCCTGTCTCTGTGTAGTTTCACCAGATAGGCTGTAATTAGGTTTCACGTTCCGTTTGTTGTTTTGTATTTTGTATCGTTATTTCATGTGTCACTTTTTCCATTAAAGTCATGAGTAACCACTACGCTGCATTTCGGTCCGACTCTCTTTCTACAAACGAAGAACGCCGTTACACTCACCCATTATCTCACACCACTACCTCACACCACTACCTCACCCACTACCTCACCCCACTACCTCACCCATTATCTCACACCACCACCTCACCCATTATCTCACACCACTACCTCACACCACTACCTCACCCATTATCTCACACCACTACCTCACACCACTACCTCACCCCACTACCTCACCCCACTATCCCACCCACTACCTCACCCCACTACC